>NC_052619.1:56298734-56598734 GCF_016545825.1 Eucalyptus grandis
AGTCTTATTGCTTGTTTATTGGCGGAAAGAAAACTCTGCATGCTGAGACTTCTGGGGTTTATTTCTTTTTGAACCAACAAGTGGATTTTGTTTTAATGTTTATGCTACAATATTCAGGTCGCGCTGCATCTCTCACAGTGAAGCATCCAGCAGAGATGCACACCACTAACGATCAGCAAGCGACCGCTCTCGTGAAACTCCACTGCTCAGCTTCATTCCTCTTTCAATTGGAAAAAGGATACAAAGATGTTGTTTGAGCTTCTGAAATTCTCGCACTTAGACAGTCTTCGGAGTTTGAAACATCATGTAAAGAAGATCAGGACTGATTCGACACCTGCTGTTGAGAGTTCATATCTTCCGTCATCTCCCTTATGAGTTACAAACCAGTAGAGAGCACGGGCGCTTGACCTAAACAGTACTTCTTCCTTCTTTTGATTTGGCATCGCACATAGACGCACGCAAATGTGCGTCCTCCAGTGATTCCACTTCGTACTAGTCAAATGATCAGATACCCATGCATGTCCACATGGATGTAACCAAACCCAGTTTGAGTCTCTAGGAAAAGCGAAAATATCATTTTAGCAGAAAAAAGCTAGCAGCTTCAGAGTCTCGTGTACATAGAGAAATATTTGGGATCGGGACAAAGCCAATGAACAGACTTATTCACACTCACATCATTTTAATAGGTTTTGACAATACCGGCACTCAATTGAGAAGAGGACAAGTCCTGAAGCTTCAGAACATTTGGAAGAAGTCATGAATGTGTTGGGTGACTTCTTGAGGTCTTTCCTCATGGATGAAGTGAGCCACCTTCCATGACCATCACATCCTCTAGAAAAGGCACATACTTCTTGAGCCCGCCTTTGTGTATGAAGTCTTTAGTGCCTGGAGAATTGTAAGTGAGGTCCAAGTCACCGACCATGAACTTGGCTGGTACTCTGATCTGAGCCCCGGTCCATGGTGCTGTGAGCTCCCAGTTCCTGCAACATTATCAACACATTGAAATTAACATGAGACGTCATTACTGGACGGTAGTTGGAGAAACCTCATTGGGACATAGCTTCCAGGTGCAACACTCATGTCATGGTTAACTTAGGACACAAGAAGTCAGTGTGATAACTGATTAGTGCACTGAATTGTTTGGTTTTTCGGACTATTTCATAAGGAGACTTCATGAGATGAGTTGGTAATTGGTATTCAATTTTCTAAACTTAGAAATTTTCTACATAATATCACCATAACCAAGAAAGATAGCACTTATTTTCCAAGATAAAATGTCACTAGCATGCAGCATATGCTTCTAATTCACAAGGCAAGAGTTGGAATGGGCTACAACATACAGATCCAAAGCTCTGTAGTAGTTGAATCCACCAGTAAACCCTGTTGTCTCGTACTTGGAAGTATAATAGTCAACATCTTCCTCAGTCAGCCATGAGGGCAAGACGATCGGGGTGTCTGTAGGGTGCCCAAACCCTTTCCCTTTCGGCAAGAAAAGCGGGCCTGGGTTTCGGTATGTCAAGAATTCCTCAAGGACTCTCCTTGTACCGATCTGAGCAAACTCAGCTTCCATCTCTCCAGGCTCCTATAGAACATCAATCACCTAGCTCAGCTTAACTCAAAGCTAATCATTAACACGTGCAAGATACAGATTTGTTAGATATTGAATGATATGTGATGCGTTATGGAATAATTTCACTTGATTCATGTATTGTTGATTGTCTAGTCACATTAAGTAAAATCTTGTCACTGAAGTCAATCAGAAAAGAAAAAGAAGATAAAATTCTGCGAGATGAATTGCAATTGACATCATCAGCTCTATCATTGTAGTTAGAAAAAGAAAAAGAAAAGGCAAGGATGACAAGTGGCTCTATCATGCGAGTGTCCTCCCTGTTCCACTAAGTGATGCGCAATTCTGTCGGGTCAAGAAAAAGTCATTCTTGGCTATCGAGCAAGGAACGATCCATTTATGTTATTTCCAGTTATCAAGACTGATTAATTAGGTTAATTAATCAGTTTCAATAGTAGGAAAGCAGACAAAGGTGGCACCTTTAACAAACACCAAACATTAAAAAATTGCAGGAAAGTCACAACACATTAAACAAAGACACCACAATGGAACATCACATAATATTCGTTCTTAACACAAACTTGAGGCAATCGCATACTTATGATTATCTCGTGCAGTCATAATATTAGCGTTAGTTAAATTACCTAAGGAAAGGGAGAATAGACCTGTTTCACCATGAAAGCAAAATACCTCCTGTTTTTTCCAGTAGCAGGTACAGCGATTTCGACTAACTTGATCAAAAGTCAGATCCGGTCAATTCACTTTATCTTTCTTTGGGGGTTCATTCCAATTTCGGAGACCAAATGAAAGAATTTGCTTGCTTAGATCAGTTCTTCAAATATGGAAATTGCAGATTCGTAAGCAGGACAAGAAAAGTGATAAGGAGCTCCCGGCAATAAGGTGATTAGTGACAGTAAAAATTAGTAACGAGCTCAAAACACTAGACAGAATCATCTGCAGAACAGAAGAACAAAAGACTGCGAAGCCAAATCCTTAGAACACAGTCAAAATTAGCTAGACCACAAAGCCAAAACAACGTGAGACCACCTCTCACCCTCTTCCCAGAAAACACAGCTCAAACTCTATCAAAGTGCAACAACCATGTGCATGAACCAGACAACTTCGAAAGAATAATACCAGATATTAAACGATATATTAAACGATCGAATTTTTTCCTGATATATGACATGATTTTCAATCTCTCGCGTCATGTAATTTGCCCAGGTTCATGGATGAACCCGGAAGAGACTAAATTTGCAGGAAAAGAACCTGGAATCTGCAGATGTAGTAGTCTTCACCATACGCGGCCCTGAGGCTCTCCAGGGGCTTCCGGGCGGGGTGGCGCGGGTGAACGGGACGCTGAGGTTCACCAGCGCCTTCACTGGTCCGGCCGGAACAGGCACAAGTGCCACGCCGCGATCGCTCCCCAGTCGTGCCCCACCACGAACACCTTCTCCTCTCCTTTAGCCACGGCGTCCAGGAGGGCCGCCAGGTCCCCCGCCACGCTCAGGCCCGTGTAGCCCGCGGCCGAGGCGGGGGCGTCGGTGTCGCCGAAGCCACGGAGGTCCGGGGCCACGGCCCGGTACCCCAGGGCGGCGAGCCCCGCCATCTGGTGGCGCCAGGAGTACCAGAGCTCCGGGAAGCCGTGGAGAAGGAGGACGGTGGGGCCGCCGGAGGGGCCCTTGATCGCCACGTGCATGGTGATGCCGTTAACGGCGACGGTCCTGCTCTATGCCTTCCATCTCCATCTCTCTCTCTCTCTCTCTCTCTCTCTCTCTGAAGTATGTTTAAAGCTCTGTTTTTTCGAAATGGTTATCGAGAATTCAGGGAGGAGATGACGGGGAGGGAATGTTTTGGGAGGAAGGTCGAAAGGCGATCTGACGAAGACGAAGACCCACTTATGTCGTCCTGACAATGATGAAGTCAGAGAGAGTAAATGTTACTCTGTCCACGTGATGATATCTTAATGCGTTCAAATTAGCTACCGTCCAGGCAGCAGTTCGCTAGGACTCGTAATTGTTCAGACCACTAAAAACAACCGGCGACCAGTACAGTCATAACCCGCCGCCGTTTGGCCCTTGCCGTTGCGGTCCTCGGTACCGCTGGCGGTTGGGAGATGTTTATTCGGCACGAGAAGATCTAGGTTCGGTCGTAGGGCGTTTCGGATCGATAGCTGCACTTTTCTTATGTTGCATCGTTTAGGAAATACGAGAATTACTTAAGACTAGGAAGTCCACTAGCGCTGGTGCTCATCATTTGGAATTTGGGTGGACGACCAATTGGAAAATGCCATCTCTGAGATGGGACACGCGAGAGAAAAGAAAGCGACAAGAACGTAACGTGCATCGTCCCCCTTTTTTTTTCCTAATGCTTTTCCGAGGAAGTGGGGTCTTATTTTACTTGCTCGAGGCTCGACCGATGACGGAAAGCGTCAATGGGAAAGCATTAACGTTCAGACTACTTTTTGCCTGGCTCGGAGGGATTGCCCTTAGATCCAAGATCACAACTTGGAAGGGAAAGCAAGAGCAGCACTTTAAGGGCCAAGCGATTAGAATAAGGCAAAGTTGTATTTCCATCTCAAACTTCCTTCGATCGGCAGATGTTACGGAGGCCCGTCGTGACCCAGTGACCGCATGTTCCGCTTATGCCCTTGCGTGAATTTGTTTGGCTCGTTCATGAACGAGCCGAAATGGATCCCTGTACGATAAATCAGAATCTAGACAATTAATTCTTGATCCAGCGTGAGGCTAAGGCAATGAGCTCGGCATGGCATGAATGCGGATGGTTGGTGGGGAAAGGGTGATGGGGAGAAGATGGAAATTTTCAATTGCTTGCTTTTATTGACCAAGCAAAAGCTTGCACTTCAGCCATTCGGTTTAGCTTCGGAAGGCAAATACATCGGTTGAAGGAATCAACATGCTCTTCCCTTTTCCTAGGAGGTATATCCCTTGCTTTCCCCACCAAAAGACGAGAAATTTTTGTTTTTTTTTCTAATTTCTTGTCCGTTTAGCGATAATGAATTTGCTTGTATTTACTAATTATGATGGATTTTAAAAATATTTTTTAAAAATGATCACTTATGTGATTATAATGATTAATAAAAGAATTTTTTATCATTTACAAAAAAATTTAGACATAAATTATTATTAATACTGAAAATAATTTCTATTGATGGATTATTTCAAGTTATATAGATGATAATTTCTTTAAAAATATCCCTTTTTAATTTTTTTTTTTTTGCAAAATAAATAGACCCATTTGCATAGGAATGTGACATTGCTTTTTCCTATGACTATTTGAGAGGCCCGTTTGAGACATTGGATGAAGGCATCTTTCTCGTAGGTCATGGACATTCACTTGTCAATGAGGAATCTGGGAAAATCCCTTTTAATGGTCAGCAATATCATGACATTGGTGTTGGCCCATGAGGCCCAATTAGGTCCTCAATTCTTCCATAATAGATGTCTGGGCTCGGTTCAGTCCTCTTGTCCAATCCAATACACACAGTTTCGACCCAACCATGTTTGTCACTTCAGGCCTATTGAGTGCGGTTGCTTGTTTGGGACAATTTTTTCGCTTTGATGTATAAGGTTTGAAATCTAATTTTAAACAATGTAGAAGGTTCAAAAACCTAAAACCTGCCTGCTTTTTTCACTGTTTGAAAAGAAGTTGGTTCTTTCGACTGGAGAATTGAAAAGGATCTCTCTATCCCAGGCAGTCAAACTCCGTACGCCACACTCCAAACTCCAACTTTGACTCTTTTTAACGTTCGACATAAATACCTACCCTCTAACCACATTTGATAGAACTTTTTTGTCCTCGAGCCAGCCCGATGTACATAGGTCTGTCCAAACGCTCCTGAAAGTCATCAAAAGCCTCTTTCATCTCGAATAATGTGATTTCTTTTATAAGCCACACTACCGAGAATATTCACTCACAGAACCATAAAGTTGTACAAAGCCCCAGAATCAAAGCTCATGAGAGAGAGCAATGAAATTTCTAGGGATTGACATTGGAGAACTTGGAACTTGCATCAATTAACCAAGAATATCAAGAAAAAATGATGTGACCTGTCGAAACCATCCACTTGAGCTCAATTGAATCCCACGATTGCATGCAAATTGTCTTGCTCATGTGTACATTGAATAAAGCGCACTCAAGAAATGATAAGATGTTCAACAAAATATATAATTCCGAGCGATAAATGTTGTGATTGCATGTTGAATTTATCGAAGCTGTTCAAAACTCTTTATATATTAAAGAAATAGACGAAGGCAAGGCATGCATTTCTTTGATTCTTCCAAGAGAACAATTGCATCCACGAAAATCAATTGGCCCTTGTATAAACTCAACAAGTGATTTGGCGTATATGACATAGGGTCATCATCTAGATAAAAAAATTTTGAGGGCAAGTCAACAGGACTCTATTTTTTCCTTATTTCTTTCCCTAATCGTTGCATCCAAGGCAGTTGGACTTACAACATAACTTCCGAGTTTTGTCCTAAAACTAGCATGGTCGAGGTGCGCTTCTTTTTATGCCCTAATTGAAAGTTTGGAGTACGGCTTCCAAACTCGATCGTGCACGTCGGGACAAGTGAAGGCAGGGCCGCAGAGGGTAGCTATCAATGGGGAGCGGGGAGCCCATGTTCAACTGACGGAGGTGAACGTTGGGAGAGGGGATTGAATGAGAAAGCGATGGCAGGATGGCAAAGCCAACCGCCGGACCCAGCTCTGGAATCCCGCACATGGAGCCGCCGCTTCTTGTTTTGGAGGCTTCCTCCCTCAGTTAAGTCATTTGCCAAAAGAAAAATAAAAAATGAAAAAGATCAGAAGAGGCGATTGGTCATAATGTTTGATTTGGCAGGTCTACCGAGTTGAACGTTTTATCGGTCCACTTGACCAATGCGTACTGATGGTCTCTTATTTTGGCAATGTTTGAACATGGACCCTGAGCATATCGAGTGCCGGATCATGCGGATTTCGCGTGCAACGTACCGCAGCCTCTCGGGGGCAACTTACCCTAGACCTTGCCCTCTCTCGCTGCCTGCATCGATCCGGTCCACATGGGAGAGACGTGATGAATCTTGATTGAGATGACGTTTTATCAGTCCACTTGACCATTGCATACCAAAGCGGAAGACTTGACCTTTGACGTGGGGTCGATGGTCTCTCCTTTAGGCAATGTATGAACATGGATCCTGAGCATATCAAGCGCCGGATCACGCAGCTTTCGCTGCGACATGTCACGGTCTCTCAAGGGCAGTTTACCGTAGACCTTGCCCCTCTCGCTACTTGCATAGATCCGGTCCACATAAACATACACCATGAATCACGATTAAAATCTGTTGACGGTCCATATTATCAATATCACGAGATTCACCATGGGCGGACCAGTGTCGCAAGTTCACGCAAGAATCTACCCTTCTTCACTCGTGCTCCCTTTGGTTAAGATCACACCGAGATCCGCGACATCATCGGTTCCCAAGCGCCGTTGCATCCAGGATCACGTGCGCGCGGCGGAGCAAATGGTCACTCGATCTCTCTCGATTTAAAATTTCATCTCGCACTTACCGTTAATCCGCTCGGTATATAATATAGCGAGGCTCTTAAGCAAGCGAGGCCATGCGATGCGACGAAACCTACGGTCTAGTTTTTTTCCCGGTACATATCGAGCGGCCTCGATTGCCCTAGCACACGTGGCATCACAAGATGCGAGCACCGTTCTCACTCATCAGAACGAAAATCAGGAAGAGGAAACGTCAGATTTTGCGCATTCATTCAATCTCGAAGTGAAGAGAGAGAGTGGGGTGGAGCGTGCTGACCGGGTCAACGCACGAGAGCTCGCCAATTTCACTGTTCTAAAAAGGAGTGAAAAAAAGAAAAGCGAAAAGAGTCGGCAGCAGACACGAAAAGGGAGGATCAAAGCAATCCTCCCCATGGATCGCACGCCTTTTCAAGGGAATGAATTAAAGTCGGGGACGAACGAGAGCGCGCTCAAGTGACCAGGTAAATGGGGATGGGGGAGGAGGTGGAGGTCCTCCGCGGCGGCGGCGGCTCCTCCATGTTGAGATCCCTGAGGCTCACGTACGGCACCTCCACGTCCCCTTCCTCGCCGGCGTCAGCGTCCCGGCGAGCGGCCCCGACGACGGCCTGCTCGCCGTCCGGTACGGCGTCCCCGGGGCCGAGGTCCTGCTCTCGGCCAGGTACACGGGCCCGGACGCGGAGCCCTGGAAGGAGCGGGGCCTGCACCCGCCGCCGTGCGGGTCCTCGATGCGGTCCCGCTGCTGGTGGTGGTTGTGGTGGGCCCACCGCTTGAAGAAGAGGGAGCGCGTTCCTCCACCACCGGGTCTTGTTCTTGAACTTGTGGAGGGACGAGGAGGAGGAGGAGGAGGAAGGCCTCTTGGTTTTGTGGTGGTGGTGGTGGTGCGGGTGGTCGTCCTTGGAGATGGGCTTCTGGAGCTTGAAGTGGACGGAATCGGTGGGCCTCACGGCGGCCGCGTCTCGCTTGTGCCTCCTCGCTTCGCCCAGAACCTGCACGAAAAAATGTCGGACCCAGAGCTGAGCATTCACGAGAAACGAGAGACGCCCGCGAAAGAACCGGAGAAGAAGAAGGCGAGAAGGAAACGAGAGCCGGGACGGGACCTGGAAAAAGTCGAGCTGAGGGTCGAAGCCATAGTCGCTGAAGTGCTGTGTCTCCGGAATGGGGAAGATCGGAGACTTCGCTGACATTGTGGGCGCTTCTGGGCTGGCGTTGCTCCCCTGACGCGCGGCGGGGAGCAGCTGTGTAGCGTCGAAGCTCTTGCAGAAGAAGAAGAGGAAGAAGGAGAAAGTGGGGGAGGGGGACTAGCTTAGTTTTGATGTGATTTTGCTAGTTTTAAGGGGCCTGAGGTGGGAAGGGCCGTTGGCGTTGGGGGAACCTAGTAAATGCTTTCCATACCTTTTAGCATTTCTCTTTTTTTATTATACTTTGTAGTCTTATTTTTTAGGTAGTTTCATTTCGATGCCGTGATTCCTCTCATTCATTACTTATTGCGCCTCTCTCCGGTCGCGCATGTGGGGGCGACGGGGAACGCCGGATGATTATTACATTATTAGTAGGAGGCTCCTTAGCCCTTGTAAGCTCTCTCCCTTTTCGTACGAAAAGAAGAAAGGTTTTGATGGAAATGTTAGCTTTTACGTGTCTTTAATATGTTTTCTAACATGTGATGTAACGGGACTTTACTCCACCGGTGCACATGAGCCTCCAAGTCAAAGGTACACTAGCACTAACTCTACTCTAAACCAACAGGTTTGATTGCGATCCGAGGTTGGCCGTGGCGTGGGGTCTGTATCTGCTTGCCCTGTCGTCTTTCTTCGCGTTTTCAAACTTTGGTGGCGATGGACCGTGCTTTTTCTCCGAGCTGCTCCGGCCAAAGATTAGAGAAAGTCTGGGGATGAACACGAAAGGGGGGAAAAGCAGAAGGAACGAAAATTTGCAACTCTCTTTTGACTTGGGATTACTGGAAAAAGTGAGGAGAGAGAGCATTGCTAAGATTCATATGCACGTGATAGACCCAAATCGTTTCATGTGGGCCAAGCAATCAGAATAAGTATTTTTGAGTAATTAGTGAGACGGATGACCATCTAGACATAGGTGTTAGTTAAACGTCACTAAGCACAAGCTTTGCATGTCTTGGAGAGGAGTTGAGGGGATCTATTCCGATACAATTTGTAATAACTCGATTCGTTTCACGTGTGTCAAGTCCTTAAAAGGAGTACTTTGAATAATTATATAAGGTAATAATCATTTGGAGGTAAGTGTTGACTTATGAATCTATCAAAATAGCATCTCTCAACTGATGTGGGACTTAAAATATCACAAGCTCCATCAATTAAGGAGTTGATGTACTTGTCAACGTTGACCTGAATCGCCTAGCAATACTCTCCTCATTTACTGTGTGATTTGATCTAGTTTTGCTTCCTTCGTCATTATAAGAGCTTGCCAAGAGTCACACTATTCAAGCTCTCTCGCCCAAACAATCACCTCTTACCTTTGTTTGATCGAATATGGGCTTAATTCGTCTTTGAACCTTACAACTACTAGAGAGGGCCCTTGTCTAGTATCATCTATAATGTTTATGTTTAGTCCACGAGGGCTAAACCTCTGAGTAGCCACACAAAATAGTGATTATTTGGGGTGGGTATGGTCATTGACTTATGAATCAAATAACATCTAAAGTCCCACGTCGATTGCAAGAGAGTATGTTAATTGATTCATAAGTTAATACCACCTTCTCATGGTCATCAAATTGTGTGATTATTCAAGCTACTCTTCAAACGTTTAAAAAATCCGATGGACAAGTGGATTGACATTGACAATATGAATTTTTAAGTGTGAAATGATTTGGCAAAGTCATGGTAGCACGCTCAACTTGTCTAATTTACTGACTTAAAGAAATAAGTTACATTGAACTCAACTCAACTTGAGATAACTCAATTTCCTAACTCAATTTCCAATGCCCTCTAATATTTTGTACTTTTTTGGGAGTAATTTTAGGAATAAACTAGATCCAACCTGAAGTCTTATATGATCAGATCTTGTCAATGCATTTATTACTCAAAAAGTTATATGAGAAGTACACGAACTTTAAAGCAATGCAAAGTTTAAAATATTATAAAACAAAGCCAAATCTAAGAAATAAAGAGGACTAACAGATATAGTAGGGTTAAGCACATACTTGTTTTATAAGAATGAATTTGTCAAATAAAATAATCAGTGGATCTCACGTTTTCATCCGTGATGAGCACAAATCAAAAGTTTCCTCTTCACTAATCACGGTGTGTATTGCTAATCAGGGATGCGCATCCGCCCAAGTTCAACTTCCTCTAAACCATCCTCGTGCAGAGAGTCAAAATCAAAACAAAGCAACTAACCGAGTCCGTGGCCTATATAAAACCGGAGTCATCATTTCCGGTCAAACTCCATAGCGTGCACATGCCCATTTCTCTGACCAATCCAGACGAGACGATTCACGTGCGTTGGGGTGCATGTATTGGATCCGGCGAAACCAACCATCTTTCCTCGCGGACCGGCCCTGTACCTTGCATTGCACCCCCCATTAAGTTAGCTAGGATTCATCGGAAAAAGGACTTGGAACGGAAAACGAACTTTTTACAGTTCTAATCTGTTTTGGACTTTGACCCGTTGCTGAATTTTCGAAATTCTGCACTCTTTTTCCTTTTCCCTATCAAACACTCGTTTGAAATACTTCAAAATCTCTAATCCGTTTTGAGTTTTAAAATGGGTACACACGTGGAATAGATATGTTAAATGGACGGGCCAAATTAGATTGAAAGCGATCCAACCTAAATTGACCAATTTAACAATTTTTATACGATACATATTTAGTAATTCAAATTTAATTGATACCTAACTCAATCCATATTGATAAAATGCTTTCATCATACCCAACTAATATGAGAGCATGGAGTGAACGAGTGTGAAATCGAGAGAGAACCAGAAAGATCATCAAAGTTGGTCATGTATAAATAAGTTATGAATCCATCTAACATTCATATTATTTTCACATTTATCATTTTAAATTTATTTATAACCCATTTATTGAAAATGAGTTTATAACTAATTTTGACAGATCTAACATGGACTCAGGCTTGCCAAGGGGATGATAAAAGTCATTTTGAAGCTGGAATTAGAAATGATTGGGACCATATCCCCATATCTGCAGGGCGAGCCACTGTGCACGAGCGCCATGTGAACGCCATATATGTGGGTCAATCTAATTGCTGTTTGACGGGTCACGGGCAAAGGATCGCTACCCTTTTCCATCCTCTTATGGGTACAGAATATCATGAACACCATGAGGGAATTCTGAAACTTACCCACTTCCTCACGTGCATGGAGATGATGATATAATTGAATTCGAAACAAGGAATCTAATTATGAAGTTCTTGCTTTTACTGATCCCGGGCCAAGTTTCACTGAGTCAATCACAATTCAACAAGAATTTCATATTATGAAAAGCATTGATATAGCTATACAAGAAAATATCGAGCATGGACCGTCTATCTATTGGTAAAATGAAATAAATTAAAAAGATCCATTGATTCTCTATTTAAAATAGATTACTAATTCGGCTCGTCCTAGTTGATTCAAAAGGGTTTGAATCCTTTAAAATGATTTATCCAAAATTGGCCAAAAACTCCAAACTTCGTGAGGAATAGGAGAACCAACAAGAGAGTAAATTTAATCATTATATCCTTAGGTAAGGTATGTATTTTGATAGCTATATGACAAGAAACGAATCTAAAGTTCATCTAATCTGCTTATATATTCTCTACTAACAATCTAAAAGTCCAGACACCCCAGAACCAGATGAAGATCGAGTAGAAAAAGGAGCTCTTGCGACAAGAGAGGAGTCACGTAAAGTGTAATTGCTCTGAGTTTTGTCGAATTCAAGCTTATATCCTCTTTCTTTATTAGGGTAACCAAAGTCTCTTAACTTTCTCTACATGTATATTGCTAACATGACGCAAAATGGATCTAGTGTCGATCTGCCAAACAAGTTCCCCATCAAGAAAAAATAAGCAAAATAAAGAATGAGAGAGAGAGAGAGAGAGAGAGAGAGAGAGAGAGAGAGAGAGGCAAAATGGATCTCGTGTCGACCTGCCAAACAAGTGCTCCATCAAGAAAAATAAGCAGAAGAGAGAGAGAGATAGAGAGAGAGAGAGAGAGAGAGAGGGATTAAGCATCGTCACAAAAGCATCGTCGCCCCTTGCGATCGCTAGCAAGGTTCGCTCGGTTTTAGTCACGCTCTAGCAAAGGTCATGCGACCCTCCCCAGGAAAAACCGAGGCTCTCACGACAATCGCGATGGCAGTAGACAGCATTTTATGACCCATTCGAATTTTGTTGTGATGGTCCAACGTGTCTTGTCGACGTGTTCTGTAAATCCTAGCTTAGGCCAAGCGACCCTTGGCAGTGGTTGCATTTGTCAGCGATGCCCCAGGTTTTTCTTCTTCTTTTACTGATTTGGCTATCATTTGGCCCCTCATTAAAAGCACGCATCTATTTCGCACCCGCACCGAAAGCTTGTCTGTGTTACTTATAATGATTGACACGAAAGAGGTTCATTGCATGAACAGGTAAAGTAAAAAGAATCCAAGTGCTGAACTCAAATCCGTGGACCAACTCGCACAGGTTACGATAGAAAGTCAAAGTCATTATCGTTCCAAATGTCTTGTTCTTTGATTTCCATCCTCCCAAGTCTGTTTAACCAAACAATACCATATATCAGGACAAATCTCCCTCGACGGGGTCGTCGGATCTCGAGTCAAAAGTGATCGAGCGATAGCAGACAGAGAGTCGTAGCCCGTTACACAAAACCCGAGTTGACGTGCTTCCAAGGGAAGGATCCATTCCTCACAAGTGAAACTCCAACCAGCGCACGCAAAGGAAAGAAGATGGCTCTTCTCGTTTGTCGAACCCGAACATACGCAATAATTTTGGCGAAGAATCGTTTGAAATTCTTGCGAGATGGGGTCGAACGTGCATTCACATGAATGTCCAATGATAGAGACGCAAATAATTTGGTGAAGATGCGTTTGAAACTCCTGCAAATTGGGGTCCAACGTGCATTCACATGAAGGTGATGGATGGCTAATTTTAATTTTCAAAATTGACTTCAAATCAAAAGCAAATGCACTCTCATGTCTTGAAGACTCAAGGGATTTATAAATTTGAAACGCTAAAGTAATGCGAAGACAAATAATTGAGAACAAATGAGGAAATTGCAAGGAATCATATTGGAACGTATTATACGGCTTTCATTCTTGATGCCATGCTTGCTCAATGACTGAAATTGGACATAAGCTTCTTAAAGGAAATTAATGAAGCACGTAGGCAAAGTAAAAAGCTTACAAAACATGGCTGGAAAGATTCTATAATCACACACAAGTACTGGAATTAGGAAATCTAATCTAATTTGAATTTAAGCAAAATCTAATTTGAATGATCTTCTACAAAAGCTAACCAGCTCCTCATAATTTTTTATGCTTTGATTGATGCTATGTGATTCTTGCTTGTAGGGCATAATCTATGCAGTATATGTGTCGAGAGATATGTAGGATGAGAGGTGTTGGAGGGGCGTTTACTTGGGATTTCTTTTTGTTTCTTTAATGAGCCATTTTATTACGAATGTTGATATTCTCCCGCAAGAATCTCTAATCACCTCTTGTGCACTACTTTGAGGATGATTTGTAGCTACTCTAATCCTCTATTAAAATTATCCCTTGGAAAATGATTCATTCTTGATTCTTAGATTTGTTATAAATTTCACTTAAAATATATACATTAAAAACTCATGATCGATAAACTCTTCAGATATTTACAATTGATGAGCTGCTAAGCATTATATAGAATGGGTCTCGTGAGTTAAATGTAGTGCCATTGCCTAGTTACGGCCACTAACTTCTTTATGTTCGGTTCAATGTTTGGGTCTAGTGTTAATATGCGACCGTAGACTTTTGGCACTGAGCTTGCTGCAAAGCTCCCTTGCCATGGTTGCCATGGCTAAGCGCTGGCTGTATCCCTGGTGAGCACAAGGGCCACCTCACCAATAATTAAAGTGGTGTTCTTTAATCATATATGGTGCTAAAGGAGACTGGTATCTTGAATTAACCAATCAGAGATGAGTATCGGCTAATTCTAGGCCCACCAATAATTAGGAATCAATTAGCATCGATCCATCATGAGATTGATAAATATATAAGTATATTTCTTTTATAACTTGCCATTTCGGAGGATACAACCATATGCCTTTACAAAATAAATCACACCCCTCGAATGAAATAAACTAATTCCGAAGCCCTAAAAGGAAAAAAAAAACGAAGATTTAACGAACGAAATAAACTTCCTCAGTAATCCGATTCTCTATGCACAAGTCAAACTCGTTCTGAGGGGTCAAACAAGGGCTGCGACGCAAGCAACCCGATTGCCCTGGAAGACCGCCACGTGTCCGCAACTTGCTCCGACCGGGAGTCCACCTAGACTTTCGAGCTTTTTTTGACTCTGACTGACACGCTAAACGCCGAATGTCTTTTTTCCCCATTTCCCATAAGGCAAAATGATCGCCACGTCAGCACCTCCGCGGCTTCGGCGACGCCCACCGAGTTTTACTGAGTCTCGCCTCTCCCGACCGGCGACAATCCTCGCTCCAGGTCCACCTCGGTCGCCGGAGGCCCACGACTCGCCGGGCTCGTCGCCGCCGCCGCCGACGGTGAGGGGCTGCCCCCACCTTTCCTGGTCAGGATCCTCTGAACGACAGCATCCGGCTCACCGGCGACCTGAGCCGGCTCGCCGGCGTGTCGCACCTCGGCTCGTCCTCCGGCTCGGCCCACCGCGGCACCTCGATGGAGAATCCGGCCAGCTCCGGCGGCTTCCTCCGCCCGGAGAGCGGCGGGGCCTCCGCCGACGAGGAAGAAGCCGCCGCCATCCCCGGCGCCTCCTCGTGATGGCAGGACGAGCAGAGGCCCGAGCTCGTCCCGGCCTCGGCCCGGTCAAACCCAGGGATCGCGATGGCGACGAATTCTTCGCCGACCGGCTCGACCGGAGAGCGGCAGAGGGGGCAGGTGGAGGGGAGTGGAACCACATGTCGATGCAGTCGACGTGGAACGAGTGCTTGCACTTGGGAGCAACCGCGCCTCCTCGCCGTCCTCGAACTCCGACAGGCACACGGCGCACTCCGGCCGCGCCCTCGCCTCCGCCGATCCCGGGGGCGGCGGGGGCGGGGGCGGCGGCGGCGGCGGCGGAGGAGGAGAAGGTGAAGACGGGGAGGGACTTGAGGACGGAGGAGTCGAGGCCGCGGGAGGCCTGGGGGCGGGGAAGTCGGCGTAGAAGACGATCTGGGTGCGGCGGTTGAGGCGGTTGCGGCGGAGGAAGCGGCGGCGCTGCTGGCGGCGGAGGAGGAACCAGCGGGCGTAGAGGTGGAGGGAGATCATGATGATGACGACGAAGAAGAGGACGATGATGGCGGCGAGCATGATCCTGCCGTTGAGGGCGTAGGTGTTGGGCGGCCCGTTGCCGCGGAATTCGGTGTTGGGATCGCCGCCAACGTAGTCGTCGCCCATGGCGTTGCAGTCGCCCACCAGCCGGTTCGTGAGCACAGAAAGAGAGAGAGAGAGAAGAAGAGAGAGGAGAGGGAGAGAGTAGAGAGAGAGTAGAGAGAGAGGGAGGGGGATGTTGGTTTGTGCCTGCGGTGGGAGGAGGATTATTAGAAGATGGGAGAGAGAGAGAGAGAGAGAGAGAGGCGAAAGTTCGTGAAGGTTTCGGGGGCGCGCGGAAAGATGAAGACGAGCCCCAAGGGTTTCTCCCGGTCCCTTTGAGACGCCTTGGTTGACCCGGGATCCTCTCGCATCCTTCCGGAATTTACCGTGTTGCCACCACTGCCGCCGCGTTCCCCATTTCACACGAACCCCTCGTGCTGGACATCATCTCCCCATTAAGGAGGTTCGGTCCGGTTCTCTAATCCTAAAAGTAGAACTAATGTCCGGATGGTGACTGCATATATTTTTTCTTAAGAAACGTAAGTTAAACACTATCTCATTTAATGGTATTGTAAATTACAGATCAATAACATTTCACTAATCATTTCTTCCTTCAATATCTTAAGATCTTTCATTTTTTTCTCATTGTACATAGACACTCTTTAATGACCGAGAGTAAAAGTGATTGATTCTATTGGACTGATCTAGATTAGTCTGTAGTCTCAATTTTGGAGATTGGGAGCCGATCACCCTTATTCTATTTGAGGCCCCGACTCGATTCGAGTCAGAGTCCAAGTCCCATAGAATATCTCGCTAAGCGAACGATGTCGGATGATGAGCGAGTGAGATAAAAAAGATTCAATACGGTGGTGACTGGAACATCCTGCGCGTGTCGGAACGGGCGTCGCCTTGGAGTCATGCAAGCTGACGCCTCCACATAAATTTTTCTAATCGCCTCGAAATGATTAAAATCGGCGTCATAAGTGAAGTGGCGTTGGAAGGCAGGAAATTAACTTCAAAGCATGAGCAACGAGATGGGTAAATTAAATAAAAAGAAAAATTCAAGAAACCCCCTTAAAAAAATTTAAGAAAAGTGAGAAACCGAGTGCTTCGAATTGCAATTGACTCGCCAGCCAGTCAGATCTAAACAATATGCTGGACGTGTGAAAATCGCGTTCCCTTGAGCAGCACGTCTTTCGCATCGATGGGACAGGTATCCGGGTCTTCGTCGTTTCCCCCGACGACCGGCGAAATCAAAGGATTCGATGACGGGTTCGCGGGGGAAGAATTCGATCCGTGCGGGATTGATTTCGGGATCGATCCCCCCCAATCTCCCGAAATCAAACCTGATTCTCGGTTTCTAAGGAAGTAGCACCTCGCCAGTCTTTTGGGTCCAAAAACGAGAAAAGTCCGACTCTAGGGACTTCGATGTGACGAGGATCACAATGAAACGAAGTCTCAGCAGCTCGGGAAATCTCGATAATACACCGAGCAGTTGGTTGGACACGACGGTACCCTGCCAATCGCCAACCACTCCCGTCAACTCGAGTTTCGCGCCGATTAGCACCAATCATATTGGGATCTTTTCGAAGTATGACCGAGTCACACCACGCGATCTAGACTCTACTATTGATAGACTGATCTAGATGAGAAACACAATGAAACGAAGTCTCAACAGCTCGGGAAATCTCAATAACACACCGAGCGGTTGGTTGGACACGACGGTACCCCGCCAATTGCCAACCACTCCCGTCAACTCGAGTCTCGCGCCGACAAGACCAACCATATTGGGATCTTTCCGAAGCATGACCGAGCCGCACCACGCGATTTAGACTCTACTATTGATAGACGATCTAAAATGGGTTACAAACTCATATCTTAACTCATGTTCGATTCTAAGTAGAAAAACCCACATTTGACAAGTTATATTATCACATGAATCAATTATATTCAGGATTACAATGATAAAATTCAAAATAATATGGAAGTTAATTAAGTTCACTTTCTCTTGTCCTTATTCAATCTCATGCTTGCTTACCTCATGCTCTCATCTATGTTTGGATATAAATTTTCTTAAATTAGTTGAATTGTATAAGTATTTTAATAATGGATCTGGCTTGAATGGGAATTGGACTATTTGGGATTTGATCCAAAATTCGCATTGAACCCCCGATTGACCATTGGCCCGTTCTACAAATTGGACACCACCTGCATTGAGTCAGATGAATTCATTACTTTTTCACCGGACGGCAATTTGATGTGACAGTCTTATTGATTGACTATCATCAAACGTGGTTACCGCGTTGAACAAATGCACAAAATACAACAGGAGTAAGCGAAAAGATAAATAAGTAGCGGGAAACTGACGCAGGAAACCCAACAGCATTGCGCGTTTGCATAAGGTGGACCAAGACCCACGGAAATCTTTAATAATGCAACACGCGGGATATTCACTCACGCTTCTCCTTCCCTCCGTTGTCCTCACTGTTGTCCGACACGGTTTTGGTTTTTGGACTCTTCGGTCGCTCTCACCTGCACCACTCTTTCCTTCATTGACTCTGGAAATGAGTCCTTGGAGGAGTCAACCAAACCAAAACCCCAAACCCACGTTCGTACCTACTCCTCAAAACGATCTTGTTGATTAGCATTGCGATCGAGGGGTGAAATGGTTGTGCTCCAAGGCAGAACGCGGTACTGGTGTCGTAGGTCCCGATTCCCGAACCGAACCAGCAGAGTGGTGTTGAGTTCTTGGGTGATCAGCGGAAGGTACTGGCGTTCATGCCGTCCATGCAATTCGCCATCTTGCGATTGCAGGGTAAGTTTAAAAGGGTGGAATATATGGAGCGCAAGACCTCTGCCAACATATTAGAAAAAGAATTAAAGCTTTACAAAAATGTGGTGGTGTTACATGGCCCCAAGAAAGTTGTGATCTAAGCAATCACGTTTCTTTGCTGGGGAAGGAATGACAACACTAATCACATTGCTATCTATGTTATAATGCTCGTTGATCAATTACACTGGCTTAATAATAAATTAGACAGTAACCGAAATTACCGATGCCTACGTTCTGTTAAGAGTGTCAAACTAAAGAGGAAGAGGTCCCAATCTTATTTGCTCTCGAGCTGTACAGCCACTTGCCCTGATTGTCCAGAACAAGGATACGTACCCGTGGCACACCATGAGGTTCATGTCAACCAGCAGGGTGTAAATCAACGGGCTCCACAAATCGCGAGCTCCTTCTCCTTTTGCTGTCGGGAGTGCACCGCACGCCGCCTACTTTCGCAACCTTAATAGGGAACTTAGAATGAGGTCGTGACGATGATACCCTTGACCTAGGCCTCGAAAGAGAATTGGCAGGAGACTTCTCCCTCTCTCTGACCGGTCCGTTCCCACCGCCTTTTCCCGCGTGTTTTATGGGAGACCTCAGCCTCTTCTTCAACTGTATTTCCCTCTCTCTCGTCTTATTGCCGATCAGACGAACGTGGAAAGGATTCACAGCAGTATAACAGACAGATTCCCTGATGTCACTCCTCTCCAAATCAACATCTCCATTGTTCACCTGAATTATATTATAAGCATGTGGGGAAGCTTGTGATTTTAGCAATCTTCAAAGTCATTTGAGTGAGTATGATTTTACATGAGTGATTGACTGACATAAATTGGATAGCAGACAGAAAAGTGCCAGCATAATAAAGAGATTACCAATTGAAGAAGCGCAGAGAAGGTTCGAGCCACATCATGCTTCTCTGGCCATGCACGATATCAGCAAAGGACATGGCATTCTGTTGATCTGCTTCTACAGAAAGTTTTTCGAGGATTTTGGTGCTGTATCCATGAATGTCAAATGGAGGGCGAGAATCCTATCAGTAAATGAAACTTCCGAAAGTCAAAGAGCAAGGAAAACAGGACCGTGGACTTTAGTAATAAGATTAAACAAGAGCTGTCTTTTTTTTTCCAAGTGAAAGAAGCCAAAAATATTTACTTGCTCTTCCAAGTTGTGCTCAATCTTTTGTTTCCATGTAGAAACTCGTGCAGCCAATTCAGTCTGTTTCTCACTTTCAGCTATACTGGTAAGGAGAGCATCCTACCAGCAAAAAATGGATTAACAACACTTTGTCAGATATGGCATAAAAAGCAGAGTCTCTCGTTTCATTTTCTCACATGACTATTATTGCATCACATGGCATAAGCAGAGGTTGGTGTTGTAGGAAAAGCAGAAATTTTACATATAGCAAAATTTCACAATGGTAAGAAAAAAGATAGAAAGTATTCTCTCAAACCAAAAGGAAAATTCTTTAGGGTGTATATGCAGTAATGGTTTAGATCTAGTGAAATGTCAAATAATTACTCAAACAAAAAACAACTGACAGACCACATTGTAACCATATGCTACAGAATCAGATGGGATACTCATAAATACAACTGATTTATATGCAAAAAGATTCCTCATCAAAGTCTTACAGTAACTGCAAAGTCCGGCTGGTGGATTAAGAGGGAATATAGTATAAGAAAGTCAACTAGAAAGTGCACTATGACCCCAAAAAAAAAAAAAAAAAAAACAAAGAAAGTGCACAGGTCACTGACACTCACGCAGACAGGGATGAAAAAGCTCCAATTACTTCCCATAAGTGCTGACTTGACAAGCCATATGTGCCGGAAGCACTAAAGTTTCAGCAGAAATGATACTTACTACGTGAGAGTGACAAAGCTATACTTACTAGGTGAGAACGACAGAGGTCTTCTAAATTTGCATTTGACACCACAACTTCATCTCCAAAAGCCTCATCAGTCTCCAAATGAACATCATCATCACGCTAACCAGGTAGCACAAAAGGTTTAGGAGTTTGCACCCATAAAACTTCACAATATGGACTATCGCTAGTCAATCTACCTTATCAGGGAAATGTGCATCTTCATCCATTTCATCAACATGCACATTCTCAGGCATGTCCGCATCAACTTCATCAAAATCAGGAACTCCATCATCATGTCCCTGATCTCCGTTCATGTTATCAAAACTACCAAAAACATTTGAAGTTCCACAAATTCCATCTATCAGCGACTGTCTTAGCTGCAATGAAAACACACATAACATTCATTGATCCGAACCCAAACTATGAGATGAGGATAAACATACAATTACCTTTTCAAACAATGGTGGGGATTGGGTCCCCTGCCGTCTTTCATGGGTGTTTTGATTTTCCCACACATATGTGAATTCTGGACTAATAGTGCCATGTCTTCTTGCAAGAGGAAATTCATCCACTAAAGAGACTTTCCTCGAAGAATTAATGGAAGGCTTTCTGCAGGCTTTTACTAATTTACAAAAAAGGAAAACAGAGCTGGAAAATTCAGCAACATGACAAATGAGAATATAATCAAAAGATATATGTTTTAAGGACCTCTTTTGAAAGGTTTCACTTTTTAGATTCCCAGGTTCATGGGGATTTAGAGGCTTCCATGGGTCGTCATTGTCATCGTTGTCATCATTATCTTCATAACCGAAGTCTGCAGGTCCTGCATCATCATTATCCATGCCAAACTCATTTTGAGAGTTTATAAAGTCATCAGGAGCAAGAGGATCTAGCCCCACGTCACAACCACCAACTCCGATTTTGCAGCCAACAGGAGGAGATTGGTCCAAATTGTTCCGGCTCTTTCCAGCAGATGACTTATGTGCACCACCCCCAGAGCGGCCTGTTGGGGATTGAAAGCTCTTGCGAGTTGATTTGACCTTGATTCCTTGGCTCTGCCCATTTCTAACATCTTCCTTTAAGAACGAATTCACTGTGACAGCATCACATGAATCTAGGAGGATAAAATCCCGGAAAATTTCACTGCTGGCCAACTGCAAGGAAGATGGTCATAAAACCTATTTACTGTGACGGAAAAGTCAACTTTTTGAGGCATCAATGTATTAGAAGATGTTGCCAACTTTTATACCAGATACGACTCCAATTCTCCAGCTGTACCAGAAGCATCTAAGCAATCACCTTCCAGTACAACCAGATTGGCTGGAGGCTTCACGAAGTAATTTGGTGGAGCATCTTTCTCTAATGAGCTATCCAGAGAATTCTTCGGGTCCACTGCAGTACAGAGGATTTTAGCATGCAATGCAATATTGAATTAACCTTATCGTGAAAAGGCAATGCAAAATAGGACCACCTGGCACATCATCTGAGATCCAAAAGGATCTTCATCTTCATCTGGAACCACGCCTAAATCACTTTCTTGGGGCCGGACTATTGTGCTTTCATCCTGATTTTGCTGCCTGCTCCAAGCAAACATGAAATCTAAGCTTAAAGCTTCATCTTAGGAACTCCACGAGAATAGCTCTCAAAACACAAGCTTGCAAGGTAAGCAGGCTCTTGAACGTTTAACAATAAACTCCAAAGTGCATTTCCTGATTAGGCCTGTCTACGGCTGAGTCGTTACGACCATTAAAGTAAGGCACATAAGGAATACAATCATGTCCGCGCCCAACCCCCCCCAGCTGCACGTCCAGATGGGTCATATGTTCATTCCGTTTTACGCATCATCGTTGAATTTCCTCCCAACAAGTAATTCTTCGTCAACACTACTCTTAGAAAAAAAGGAACTTTTCAATACAGTCCTAGACATAATATGAATTGCACATCCATTGCAGCTTTAAATGACAAAAGACTACCTCCAAGCCCTACACAATCACTTCGTGCAGAAAACATGGCTTGCCCATCAATTAGCCAATTCTAACAAATGCAAAAACAGGAATTCGATGCTACACTTCATACCGCTAAAACAGGGGAAAACTTAATTTTGTCTAAGAAAACGAGAGACAAACCGTTGTTGAGAGATGAACTCCAAAGCGTGCAAAACCAACGAATACAGATATTCCACCTTCCGGCTGTACACTTGGGCCGAACCCTGGAGCAGCAAAGCAGCTGCATTCCCACGAAAGCCTCCCAATTAGCATTACGAAAGCACAGAATTCGCAAGCCTATCTAACCCGGGGACAGGAAAATGAAAATGCAACCCAATATCTCAAAACCTTCAGCGAAATTCACGTGGATGCGTCCGTCCTCGTCGTCGGGTATCTCGCCGGCGCAGATCTTGGCCAAGTACTCTTCGAGCAACCGGTCGAGATCGACGGCCCAGTTGGATTCCGGGTCGCGCTCGGCGTGGACCCTGTGGAAGCCCTCAGGGACGCCGCCGGCGGCCGGCTCGTCGCGGAGGCTGGTCATGTCGCGGCGACGACTGAGGACGGGAGGCTCATTCCGGCGGTTGCTCGGCTCGGTGAAAACCCTAGAGTTACCGCAAATTGGAAGGGGAAACCGATCGATGGAAAGGGGTTTCGGGGAAAGCGAAGGTTTTTCGAACGACGGGGCGTGAGACGGTTCGAGGGCAGGAGCTCAGCCGCCGGACCGGCAACGGCGAACGTGTCGCCGGCGCGCGCGGTGCCTTTACCCACAGAAGCACCGGGAAGGAGAGAGAGAAGGGAGAGAGAGGGAGAGAGAAGTTCAAATTGTTTTGGAGAAGAAAATTTCCCGCTTGAGCTTTTTGTTCGGTTCTGGTCTGATCAAATTGGGCTTTGCCGGGTTCGGCCCAAAACAACTGGACCTTGCATAGAAATCAGGTCTCTCTCTCTCTCTCTAAGATTAGGAAGAAGCCCACCTTAGGTAACCATGGACTAATTTGTACTTTATGGCGTCAAGAATCAAATTGAATCGAGGTATAAAACAAATATGATCGAAGTCGACAACCAATGCTCGAGATTATTTATTATGTGCATTTGTTGATACTTATTTGAGCCGTCATTTCTAGCCATAGTTCTCATTAGGCCCCTTAAATGGATGGGTTGAATTTGATTCGGGTCGGGTTGGAATATGGTCTAACCCAAAATGACTGATTGAACTTGGCTTGATCATTTTGATACGATATGAATTTAGTGACTCATTCCCGACTCAACTTTCTTAATAAATTTTCTCCTTAAAATGTTGCCATTGAAGAATGAGAACAAGCTTGCGGAGTTGGTTAGGAGGCTTGTGTCGAGTCATGGGTTAGGCTTTGCACAACACATGAGTAATGTAGAGACGTGAATGAGCGCCACGCTAAAGGATAAAAACACCTGGACAGATGGATTTTGGGGTTAGTAATGGATGAGGACATGAAGGTCGCAGTGAGATGAAAGGTGGTGGATCTTGCCCGGGTGACAATCAATACCCTTTGCTATCATTAACCAATTTGCTTCCGGGCATTGGCCGCCCATGATGACCATGGTACAATATTAGCTTTCCATTTGTACCCCTCTCTCTATGCTTGTGCAGATTCCACGAAACTGGCATGGGTCGGCACAAGTCATAAATGATAGTGGTTACTCAAGGAACTTCTATTATATATTAGGAGACTGATTTTCTTATTATAACTCATCACAATCGCTAATATTTTATCGTTATTCCTATACAAATTGTCTAAAACAACATTTATCTATGGTCAAGAAATACTATTTTGAGATAATAAATCCTCAGGAGGATTGGTGTTTCAGGATATTATAAAAATCCTCTAGTTAATTACTTAATTGTTGATAAGGTGAAAGGATTCTTTCTCAAATCTTTGCAGGATTTTGTGCCTATAAGTATCATCTCTTAACATGATCACATGCAGTTTCAATGAATTATACGAAATCTTAGTATGATCATATACCTCATCTCACAAGTTGTTTTATTCAATTTTTCGATTGTACTTATCATATCTATAGGAGTAGATTTATGAATTGTGTATAAATATGTATATTTAGAATATAAGAATTGAATAGGTTCACATTGGAATCTTCCATTTTGTGTCCTTTCTCATCATCATAATTGAAAGATTGTGTATATAGTCACATTATCAAGTACCAACAACTTTTGATAAAGAAAAAATTACCAACAACGATTCTGATAACATAGTATCGCATGACGAAATTGTTTTAACTCTATCTTCAAACCGGTGGTGCATGTATTGCACGGTGAAATTTGCCTGAGTTATAGTCAAAATAAATCAAAGTGACCATAATAGTTTATCACGTTGTTCCCATGCAAATTTCATATGGTCCCACAGATATTAAATGGCGTGATTCGATCAATTGGTTAATCTGGGCTAAAAGTTTTCCATATTAGGTGTTGGAATAACATAGATTGACTGTCATGGGAAATAGTGGTACGATAATTCGCCGAATCTTCATCCTTTGTCCAAAGGATGCAGATTCGGTAATTTATTTTTGGCCAATAAATTTTAGTAAAAATTACAGTCCTGCATAGGAGGACAAAAAGTAGGCAACACAAAAGATGAGTCAAAAAATTGGTTAATTTTGCATGCGTTGGAAACCCATAAGGCCCCATATAGAATCGAGCTGTTTTAAACTCATTTCAACCCATTTTAAAATTTCACCGACTCACATACAACCTGGCGCACTAAAATAACATTAAAAAAAATGGGTTTCTAAGCCATATTATCACCTCCACTGATCATGTTAAGCGGAGAAAGGATACCGCTTAATGATATATAATATATAAAAAAAAAGACGGTGTTTGATGGAGATCTTTTTAGATTGAAATTGTAGGGTTTGGCGGGAATACGATTCCGCACCAATCTACTCAAATATATTCTTATAATTTGTTAACTAAAAGAAGCCGACTCGTAAAGGAGATACAGCCTGGAAGGGACAAGTGGTTCACGGCACATTTTCTAATACGTGAAACCGACCTTCGATCTTGGAAAGATTGTTTGGGATTCATATATAGGAGCACGAGGTTTTTCACTATAGGTGTCCTCAAATGCTGCCTGTCCATACATTGGAAAGGAGCTAAAAAAGAAAAGAAAGAATACTTTGGTGGTCGAGGAAGTTCTATATGTGCCTTTATCCAGGTTATTCACTATAGGTGTCCTCAAACGCTACCTGTCCATACGTTGGAAAGGAGATAAAAAGAAAAGAAAGAATACTTTGGTAATCGAGGAAGTTCTATATGTGCCTTTATCCCTTGATATTTTTTTAAGTCTTGGACTTCATATATGGAAGAATCCATGTCATAGAAAATTCATGATGCTAATGAAACTTGAGCTATAAGAGATGAAGGTGCAATCCAGCTTACTTGATTAAATGTTCTCAATCATCAAAAGTTAAGCTCTCGATACGAGAAAAGTTCTTTTTCTAATGAGTATACATACTGTTATTGTTTTCAAAATCATGTGCAGATATGACAATCTTTAATTTCTCTCTAATTATCAAATGAAGGGCGTGTTTGATAGCAATATCAAGTGTGTTCGATCACCTCTGATAACACAAAACTCAATCAATTGTTTTGGGTCTAAAACCACTTCATGCAACTAGTAAGGAAGGGATTACTAAATTAATTAAGTTATCAAATACCCAATGAAAATTAAAGTATCACTAATGACATTGCAAAACCTTCCAATAATGTTCGCTATTCCATGCTTGGTAAGAAATAAAAACAAGGGTGGTGTGTTAAGGAGTGATGCTCATGAGTAAGTATTAGGCCGCTATAACTTCTTATGATTTCAAAACTCAAAATAATATTAGCTTCTCCCAAGTCCTTCATATCAAACTTAGAAGTCAAAAAACATTTCGTTAAATCACAGTATCAATGATTTTAAAAGAATAAGCATGTCATCAACATATAAGCTAATAATTATAGGTTCACTATAAGCAGTTTTTGTTTATACACATTTATCTACTTCAATAGAGGAAAATTCATTGTTAACTAGAACTTGGTCAATTTTCTCATTCCATTATTTTGGTGCTTGCTTTAGGCCATATAAGGCTTTAAGGGGGAAAAGTGTTAGAAAAGTTCTAAGCCTATTGCATTTATGTTAATTTTATTCTAAACATTTTATTTATGCCAATTTAGTCATAATCATTTGACCTAGTGTCAATTCAGTGTATATATTTTGATCTAGCACTAATTCAGTTTTTTTCAGCTATTTTTGGCCGGATATTACTGACATTGACTCTAGTTAGCCTATGTGGCATGGTGGGTGTTAACTTGGATAACTTTTAATATATTTTAATATTTTTTGAATTATTTATTCATTTTTCCTTTTCTTTCTCTTTTTTTTCCCCTTCCTCTTCCTCCAGCCGACCTCTGGCTAGCCTCGTCAGATCTAGCGAGGGTAGATCCTTGTCGGCCATGGGATTAAGTTGGCACTAATAAAAGGTTTAGGACTAAATTAGTATCAACGTAATAAGTTTAAAACTTTTATGACACTTTTTTCCAACTTTAAGAAGTTTACAAACTTTGTTTTCTTAGCCAGAAGAGTACATTGCTCATGTTACTAATGTTTAGTGTGGGATTCTAATTCAACAAGACCTATTTGCTCTCGACATATCCTTAAATTTGTTGATTGAAAATGCAAAGTCGGAAAGGTGATTCAGCTATTGCAAGAATCAATTCCATCCATAGCATATTCCTAATATGTACTTTGAACCAATCTTAAAATGATACTATACGGTGTATAAATAGGAGTAGAATGTGTTCACATGTATCTACGTCAGGCAAAGTGGAAAAGAAGAATATACTTTTTGGTAATAAAGTTTTAGAATTCGTTGATATTTTGGACTGTGCTATTATTATGGAAGGTTCTATTCTTAGCATAAAAAATCATGATGCTTATAAACTTAAACTACAAGAAAAATGTGGGCATGACTCCATTACACTTCATTTACTACCCTCACATTCCCAATTTGTCACGAGTTTGGCTCTGGAACTGTCTTTCAAAATATTCAGCAGGCGGCAAAAGTCTCCAATAATTAGCATCACGCACGTGAAAGTGGACGGTATTGAGCTTGTATAATAGTAGGACGCTGAGAATGCATAGAGCAAGTCAATGCCATCCTATATTTTGAAGTACAGGAAAGGTAAAAATTCTTCAAAAATCAAAACTTTAGAATTCTAGAACTTTTCCTCTTAATTTTAGGACCAAGGTAGCATTTCCTAGCAATTACCTTTGGAAACCATCTGAATGTGGGTACTAAGAGCCTTCCTTTATTCCTTCTACATTGGCATGACACTTTCCATGAGCTCTATATAAACTGATCTTCGCCTTCGAACTTGAACACAAGAAAGAAACCAAATCCAAAGCTTACACAAAACTTTCTTCTTTAGCTCACTCTCCTTCTACTAACTCACCTCAATGGCACCTCAGGGAGATCGCCTCGCTGATATTGGAAGGGAGGGTTTTGCACTAATAGACATATTTTATGGTGGAGGAAAATCAGGTCCAGTACCGAAGAAGCCATGCAATGTCCCACAGCAGCATGCTCCCATTCCCAACAACAAGAACATAATCGATAGCGAGAAGGCCGCCGAAAGATACAAAGGAGTGGTGGTCGTGGAGTCCCGCAAGAAGAAGAGGTTTGCCTGCTGGTGTTTTTAGGTTCTAGCGCTGTAACCGGATGAACAAGTCCACGTCACTGTTTTCGTCATATCAGTCATTTCAAACTCTAGTACTGTGTTTTTTTTTGTTTTCTGGCCTTCTGAAGTTTAGCTGTGCACTAGGATGTGTCTAAGCTAGTAATTGGACTTGGGTTATACTAAACACCCCGCGTTTTGTTCCTGTTTGGTTAGAATATCTATGGTATAACTGTTTACTTGATTGGCGTGAAAAGAAGATTCCAATCGTTTCGACAGTGGATGATCACAATTTAAATAACTTGTCAATGTTCTGGTCCAAAAACTATCCTAGAACTACGTGGCCCATTTGACACTCTGGTTCCATTCTTGAGATGCTCCTGCATGATTCAGTTCCTAATATTGACTAAGATTTGATAAATACTTGCTGAAGCCGGATCATCCAATTACGCAAGATTCGGTTGTACATCTAGCAAGCGCTTGCAACATATTGCAACATATAACTACACAGATGGACCATTCTTTGATTTATTGGTGCAATTGCATTTTTTTTTCTTGTCTAGGATGCTAACTATTCTCTAGGATCAAACGTCACTATTATTGTAGTGGAGAAATATGTCCTCTAACTTCCAAGATATGCCATCAATTATTCAGCTCCTATTCATAAATTACAAGTAGCAATCATAAAATGTCAGAGATCCGCATGTCAACAAGCAAAAAAAAAAAAAAAAAAAAAACAAGCAAAAGCACGACCTTTACTTTTAGTGAATTTAAAAGTGGTTCATCTTAACCAACAGAACGAAAAGAATAAATGAAGGGGGACTCATGATGCACATGTGAGGTTAACTCTGGGTGTCTCAGCTCAAATACGCGTAGATCTAATTTTTAAGGCTCACGGATTTCTCTTAATTATAAAGCAGTGCGCGTAATCACTTTAGCATGCTTTTTGGATCCACTTTTGACTAGAAAGTTGGAATTTAAACTTTTTTGCGTTGATGAAGTTTCTCCGATCTGTTGGTACCTGGTGGTGTGCAGATGAAGGTTAGTATGTGGCTACAAGCAGAATAATTAAGCTCTTGAAGAGAGAATCATTTGACTGGGAGGTTGTGATAAGATAATCTTAAAACACTCAGAAAAGTTTCCACCGAGAGACGATTAATTTAATGAAGCAATAGAGTTGTTCCAGGCATGCCAAACCGCTTTTACATCCCTCCAAAATCACCGAAGATCTGAACCTAGAAATTACAAGTACCAAAACAAGTGATTCAGCTGCCGCTTGCTCCTCTCCTTGCATGACGGCCGGAGGATTCTTTAGATGAGTCGAGCTGCTAAACGTGGCTCAGCACAAACTTGTTACCTCAATTTTGCTCAATTTGGATTGTGGCTATTATAGTGGGTTTAGCTCACTAAAAAGCAATGTTGTCACTACAGATAGGGTTGTACCTCTTAAATCTCATGAGCAGATGCATTATGACCTTACACTGCTAAGAAAACTTATTGAGATCCCTTGAAGAGAAAATCACGTTGAGTGTACAAAATACTTGATAATTAAAAGATTGGAGAGCCGCTTTTAAAAACTAGCAAGATCAACTAGGGATCGATATATTAGGCAATAGGGGTTTAGCTTGAAATTCGATGAGTTAATTACGTTGGAATCATTTTTTCACATTTTCTTTTACATAGACTAACCTTTACTAATGTTTTTCGGGACTTAACCAACCAAAAAAAAAAAAAAAAAAAAAAAAAAAATTAGCGCACACTCTGTGGAAGCCCATCGGGATGCTGCTGGTGGCTGGCTCGTCGTGGAGGTTATTCATGTCGCGGAGACGAGGGAGAAGGGAAGGTTCATTCCGATGGCTGCTTGGCACAATAAAACCCTGGAGTTACTTCAAATGGAAGGACAAACTGATCGATGAAAAGGGGTTTGGCGAAAGCGAAGGTCTTCCTAAAGATAAAAGTCTCAGACTGTTTGAAGGCAGGAGCTCAGTCACTGATGGGCAACGGCGAATGTGTCATTGGCGCACGCGATAAATGACTAAACGGGCCTGCTGCCCCTCAACAACAATCGGCCGCTGTTTCTCACCGTCGTGAAGTCCTCGCTCCCATGACGTGCTGTTGTTTCGTCTCCATTTGTTGCCCGTGACGAGTTGTTGGCCGTAAATCTCACGCTCTCATCGATTCACCGCCGACCAGCCCATGACACCGACGGGTCGCTGCTCTATCTCGTGCCACCCTCCCATAGCCACACGACCAACACTGTGTGGCCCTCGACAATCCATGGCGAAGCACCAAATCAAAGGCATTATATAAAAGGAGAAGACTTGGCACTTTGGATGAAAAGCCATTGAAAATAGTGCAAAATTCGAAACAAAGGGCACACTCTCGGTCAATTGGGAGAAAGGAGACCACTCTGTCAGAGAGTGTCCACTCACACTCACGTTCAACACGAGGCTTCAAGGTTTTCCTGGAGCTCGAGAAAACCCAACGTTGCTAGTAGCACCCTCACCGCGAAGCCGCCCGGAGTTCCAGTGAGTTCTTTCTTTTCTTGAGACCGCAACACCAAGCATCGTTAAAGGACTGAGTCAGATCGTCCAGTGGATTCCAATAGGTCTCGCGGAGCCCATCGGGTGACTTTCGCCGCCACGTTACATTACGAGTAGCCATTCGAGGATCGGAATTCAAAAACCAATATTTGAATTAGGTGAAAATCTTATCTATTTTGATTTTCAAATATTCCATTACCTTATTTGAGATATTTGTTGATACATATGATTGAAATTGCCACTAAAATTTGGGATTGACAGTTTAATTTTCGATCCCGAAATCCGATTCGCAATCTCTTGCAAAATCGACAATCCGATCTCATGCCCGAGATTCGATTTGGGATTTAATTTTAAAATTGGTCAATCCGATCTCATGCGCGAAATATGGTTCGCCAATTTTTGGATATTAATCTTATCTTGTTTGATTTGCTGTCGTGGCGTTCGGATCAATTTTATTTTCATAAAAGGAAAAAATCTAAAAAATTCGAGTTAGGATTAAGTTTGTTTTAGAATGTTCCTCGTCTTAGGATTATCTTGCATATTTAGAATTGCAATCTTATTTTGAATTTTTAAACAAAAGATCCAAAAAAAAGGCGTTCATTTAGGATGTTATTTTTTTTTTTAAAATTTGAATTGCATGTTTAATTATTCGGCAATTTTAATTTCGAATTTTATAAAAAAAACACAAAAAAAAAATCATCATGCATATATCATCTAGATTAGAGTATTCTTAAGTTAGAGATTGCTAGGTTAAGATAATATCTTATTTTAAAGTGAGATTTAGTCTGACTTAATTCTTAGTTTAAATTGGATAGAATTTTAATCTAGCTAGGTAATTTTTGCATCTTAATTTCGAATTTCATGAAAAATAAAAATTGTCTTAGAGTAGATTCATTTCATTCTCTAAGAGTTTGCACTTTTTTTAGGAATTGAAATATCAAATGCACGTCATTTAGTTTTTTAGGCCCATTTAATTAGAAATTGCCCATCAATAGAATTAGGTCATTTAGATTGCATTTAATTATTGCATTTTTTTAGGATTTACGTTATTAATGTCATATAGTTTAGGTCGTGTTGCAATGTCATATAGCTTAGGTCATGTTGCCATGTCATATTAGATTAGTAGCATGCATTACATGATTCCCATTAAATAAGTGAAAAAAAAAAGAAATTGCGTGTTAATTAGAAATCATATCTAGGATTGTCGATGTGAATTCTGATCTAACATTACAGATGCTTTCGTTGCCATGAGGTAAGTCTTGTAATTTATTCATCGTTTTCTTGGGTGTTAAATTGGTAGGTTGTACACCTGCATGAACACCTCACATGTTAGGAAAGTAAAATCAATGCTTGTCAAACATTTTTCAAAATAAAAAAGTAAGGTACCGAAAATGCGTTAGAGAAATCTAGCATAACCAAGTTCCCGAACTTACAATTTTTGGTTCGTATGAGTACTTAGGTGTCTAATCAACCTACCACATTATTTTACTTAGATGTCTAATCTACCTACCTTAAACTGATTAGTAGTAACTCCTAATTAAAAATCAATTGCATGTTAAGAATGTGAACCTAAGTCGCGAATTGGTATGGGCTTGGGAGAGCTCGGGCTAAGTTTAGGCTTAGCAATCTATTAGCCAAACCCTAGGTGGTTCATTCGAAAATTTGGTCGCGACGAGAATCAAACCTCTATCCCTCCTAGTGTGGCTTTACAAAACTAATCAATGAATATGAGTCATTAAAACATGTTTAAATGGACTAAAAGAGTCACGTTTTTTCAAGTATTATTTGTAGATGAATAGATAGGTCTTACTCGTTTATAAGACAAACATAATTAAAGATGATAACCAATACTCTAAACTATGTACTTTGCGCATCTGTTGATATTCAACCAAGTCGTGATTTCCAGCCTTACTCTTCACGACAAACTGAGAAATGATAACGCTGAATTTTATATAAATTTAAAAAAGAAGGAGAATTAAGATCCATTTGACAGAGTTAATGCTTGATGGACATTAATAAGGTTTAAATTATACGGTTAAGTGGGAATTTGATTCCACACCAATCTAACATATCTCGATAATTTGTTAACCAAAAGAGGCCGACTTGGAAAGTAGATTCAAATTGGAAGGGACAATTGGTTCTCAACACGTGTCCTAAATACTTTAAGCCTTCCTTCGGACTTGAAAAGATTGTTTAGGATTCATCAATAGACTAGAAGGTTGTCCAAATCAAGGGAGGGCGGTGATCGAGGAAGTTGTGGCAGCGGCTTCATCTCTTGACAGAATGTGTTTGTACAAGTGTCGAAATCAGGCAAAGGAGAAAAGAAGAAGAATATAATCTAAGGTTTGGCAGTTGTAGCTATGCTTTATACTATACCTGCAATGATAGGGAAGGTACTGTTCTTAGCATTAAAAGATCACCGTGCTAACGAAACTTGAACGACAAGAAGAGGTGGGGACGATTCCATACGACTTCATTATCTATCCACAGTCCCAATTTGTCAAAAGTTTGGCTGAGGAACCATTTTTCGAGATCATTTGCGGACGAGAAAGGCCTGCTTAATCTCTCTCTCTCTAAGTACCTAGTTATTGAAGTCTACTAGTCATTATAATTGATGGAATAAGCTCCATCAGACTTGCTGCGATTCAACTGACCTCACTGGAAATATGTCATCGGGCCAATAAAACGCGGGTACTAGGAGCCTTCCTTTATTCCTTCCGCATTTCCGTGGCACTATCCACGAGCTCTATATAAACTGATCTTGGCCTTCAAACTCGAACACAAGAAAGAAACCAATCCAAAGCCCACGCATAAGTTTCTAGTTTAACTCACTCTCCTACTATCTCACCCGCAAATGGCACCTCATGCCAATCGTCTCGCCGATATCGGAAGGGAGGGTTTTGCTCTAGTGGACAGATTTTATGGTGAAGGGACATCGGGTCCAGTACCAAAGAAGCAATACAAAGGCCCAAAGCAGTATGCTTCTGTTCCCAGTGACAAGAACGCAATCGATAGCAAGAAGGCCGCCGAAAAGTACAAAGGAACTGTGGTCACGAAGTACTACAAGAAGTTTATTGGCTGGCGTTTCTAGGTTCTAGCACTGTAAACGTGTAATGGTTCGAGTGACTTCCTAGAAGGTAGAGGTAACCGGATGAATAAGTCCTTGTCATGGTTTTCACGGTTTTCCTCAGTCACTTCGAACTCTAGTACTGTGTTTATGTATATCTTTTGTTTTTCAGCTTTCTGAAGTTTAATTGTATGCTTGGACATGTCTAAGCTTTTAATTGGACCCATTTTACACTATATTCGACTTTTTATTCCTCTCTTTGATAAAATTTATGTCAATCTATGGTATACTCGGACACTGACCGGTATGAAAAGAGGACTTCAATCGTTTTCAAAGTGAATGACCACAACTTAAAGAACTCGCCAATTTTCTGCTCCAAGGACTGTCCAAGAACTAGCAGGCCATTGGACACTCTGGTTCTATTGCTGACTTGCTGCTGCATGATTGAATTCATAATCTTGAGTAATATTTTCTAAGGACTCGCCAAAGATGAACCATCCAATTACGCAAGATACGGTAGTAAATCCAGCTGGCGCTTGCAACATATAACTACACAGATGGACCATTCTTTGACTTTTTTGGTGCAATTGCATTCTTTCTCTTGTCTAGGAAGCTAAACTATTTTCTAGGATCAAATATCACTACAATTGTAGCGGAAAAATATGTCCAATAACTTCCTAGATATGTCACGAATTATTCACCTCTTATTCATAAATTACAAGCAGCGAGCATAAAATATTAGGGATCTGCATACTAACAAGCACAAGTTATTTTCTTTTCTTTCTTGGATGAAAGCGTGAATAGTGAATCTAAGTTTTTCATCTAAACCAAAAGAACGACAAGAATGAACGAAGGGGAACAGCTGATGCACCACATATCAGGTTAACTCCAGGGGGTTCCTCAACTCAAATAGGCAAAGATCACTGATCTCTAAGGCTCCATCCACTTTTGACCAAAAAGGTTGAATTTCTGAACCATTTTGAGGGCTTTCGACGAAGTGTCTTCAATCTGTTGGTACCCCGGGCTGGTACAGATGAAGTATGTGGCTCTTTGGCGGAGAAGTTGACTTCTCCAAGAGAGAATCATATGACTGGAAGGCCGTGAAAAAAGAATCTTGAAACATTGAGCAAAATTCCAACTAGAGACTATCAATGTGGTGAACCAATATTGTTATTGCAGGCATGCCAAACCGCTTTTCGATCCCTCCAAAACCACCAAAGATCTTAAAGTCTATAACCGGAGGTACGATTGCTGGCAGTCGGTTGTAGACTTTACCATTAAAGGTAGCCAGGTCGGAGCAGGCCTTGTGTAACACCCTCGATTCCAACCCTGTGAGGATCGGCCATAAAGTCCTGAATGGATCGACCATGAGCCATTGGCTATGGGATCGATTGGTTTGATCGGTAAGGAATCAATGATTGGTCATGGTCCAATCGACGGATTGACCGGCCAAGAATTGATCGAGATGTCGGCCGTGAATTGTCTACTGACCATATCGATGGAATAGGATTACCAGCTCATAAGATGAATTTTTGATAACGAGGATTGGTCATAGGGTGATTTTGGATTGGCGGATGATCATGGGTCGATCCGATTGATTGTAATGCCCGACCATGAGTGCTTCTGCCCGACTATGCACCGATACACAGATGATGCGACTTTATAAATGTGATTGTCTTTGTCGCGACCAAAATTTTTCGGGTGTGAACCACCTAGGGTTTGGCTAACGGATTGTTAAGCCTAAACTTAACTCTGGCTCTCCCAAGCCCATACCAATTCGCGACTTAGGTTCAAGTTCTTAACATGCAATTGATTTTTTAATCAGGAGTTATCACTAATCTATTTTTTTGGTGGGTAGATTAGAAACCCAAGTAAAGTAACGGGAGTTTCACTTTACTCCTACAAACCAGAGACTATGGGTACGGGGACTTAATTACACTAGATTTCTCTAATGCCCTTTCGGTACCATTCTTTTATTTTCAAAAAATATTTTTGCAGGCAGCTTAAATTGATTTTAAATCTATTTTCCTAACATGTGAGGTGATCATGCGGGTGCGCAATCCACCAATTTAATACCTAGATAAACAATAAATAAATTGCAAAAAGTTACCTCAAAGCAACGAAAGCATTTGCAATGTTAAGTTAAAAACCGTATCAACAACCCTAGATATAGTTTCTAATTACCACACAATTTCTTTTTTTGTTTTCACTTAATTAATGAAAATCATGCAATATGCAATACAATATTAACTAAATGACCTAATTCTAATGACATGCAATTTCTAGTTAAATAGGCCTAGCAAAAATACTAAATGACATGCATCCCAGTGAATCTAGCCCTAATGACGTGCATATGACATTGTTTTCTTTTTCCTAAAAGAATGCATTTGATCATAAATAATAAAGCTAATTTAACCTATGACATTTTTTTTGTATTTTTCAGGTGAAATGTGAAAATTACCTAATTAGATTAAGATCCTATTTAATTTATATTAGGAATTAGGTTGAGCCAAATCCTAATTTAAACTAAAACATTATCTTAACCTAAATAATCCTAAAATGCAATATATCTAAAAATACCTAAACTTATAACAAATTAAGAAAAAATATTATCTAGAATTGAACTAAGTGCAATTTAGTCCTAATATGCAATGACGTGCAAAATATGCTTTAACACTACATGACATGTATATGATGATTTTTTTTTTGTTTTTGTTTAATTTCGAAATTAATAATTGCCAAATAATTAAACATGCAATCCAAATTAAAAATCTAGCAACCTAAATTGATTGATTTGATTTTTATTTTTATTTTTTATTTTAAAATTCGAAATAAGATTCCTATTCTAAATATGTAAGCCCTAAAACATGCAATATTATAACCCAAACACATTTCAAGATAAACAAAGCGATCATGACAAGCTAAACCAAGGATATCACATATCATTCAGATCATAGGTAAAATTTCGCTAGTAAAATCGATAAATTGATCTTAAGCCTTAAAAATCAAAATATCAATTTTATTCTCGCTTGATTAATTATTTCATCTAAAGCCTTATAGACGAAATAAAAAATCCAGGCGCGGTTGCAAATCAGGTGATATGTTGGAATTTCCAATCATATATTAAAGACTAATTATACTAAAAAAACAAGATAAAGTAAAATAAAATAAAATAAATTAAAAAGAAAAAACTACCCGATGTGCTTTTTTTTTTTTTTTTTTAAGCAAAGATGATGGTTGCTCGGTAAGGGGATTCGCCGGCGGTGGACTCCGGCGAGAGCAGCAAGGGTAGCTACCGGAGAGGGACTCGGCAAAGAAAGGCGACGGTGAGCATCGGCGGGGAGGCTCCGGTGGCGTCGGGTTGCGGCGAGGGACAGCAACGGGCGGCGGCGAGTGTTGGGCGGAGGCGAGCGGGGCGGTGTGGTCTCCGGGTCGCGGGCTTCAAACGGTGGGGCGTTATAGGGATGGCGGGGGCCTCGGGCAGGCTGGTGCGGTGAGGTTGGGAGCGGTAGGCTTCGGAGCTCCGGCATTGGCCCAGGCTGGAGCGCGATCGTCGGGCGAACCTCGCGAGTGGAGCCGGGCGTTGTAGTGGCGCGGCTTTGGCGAGGGTGGGAGCGCGGTCGTTGGGACGCCTGGCGTTCGGTGCTGCTGGTGCGGAGCGACGAGGAGTGGCGAATGGAGTGGCTGTGTTGCTGCGTGTCGGGGCGAATCGGCGAGGCGACGGTGGTGGAGGCGCGGTGGTGCTCGGGGGAGTGGCGAGACCGGTGGCGGGCTTCGCGGGTCGCTGGCGTCGAGTTGCGTGGAGCGGGAGCAGATAGCGGCGTCTTGCGTCAAGGCGGCTAAAGTGGCAGCAACCGCGCAGCGAAGGCTGGCAGGTGGAACGGTGAGGGGAGACTCGGAGAAGATGATGAACAGGAGCTTTTTTTTTTTTTCTTCTCTCTCTTCTCTCACGTCACTTCCTACGTCTCCTCTCTCTGTCTCATCTCTCTGCTGTATTTTCTTTTTGACTTTTGACTTCTCCCTTCTCCCCAAAACAAAAGATTTGATTTTCTTTGGGGTTTTTGAGCTTAAAAACCCGAAAGAAAAAGCACTCCTCACGTTTTTTGCTCTGAAAATTCTTTCTTGAATTCACTCTCGAATTTTTTTGAAAATCGCCCCCCTCATATGAAAAATGAAGCTCTCTTTTATACTAATTCCGAACGGCCGCTTTGTATGGCATTTTTCGAGTTTCCATCTTCTGTCGCATTAAATCAAAGCTGCAAATCAGAGCATGATTTCGCAATCAGCTCGATCTTGTTTAGATTTCTTCAATTTTGCAAAATTCTTGCCTCTTATTCACTTGATTTTAAATTGCTTCTACATTTAATGAAATTCGAATGCTCATCAAAATTTCAAATTTCCATGCCTAATCAATCAAATAAATTTCCCTATTTTTTCATTTTTTTCCTTTTATTTGTTCCAATGCAATTTTTATTTTCTTTATTTTCCAAGATTTGCTAAAAATAGGTGTCAACAGCTGCCCCTCTTTGAAGGTTAGCTCGTAGAGGTTGCCTTCAAAGACAAGTTGAGACCTAAATGTTAATCATGCAGATGTACTTGAGTGACTCTTTTTTTTTTTTTTTTTTTTTATAAATGAATCCCATTTGGAAATGAAATTTATATGATGCATGGAAATGTTAATGCAAATGATAAAGGAACTTACCTGAAATTACTTACCTTCGGGGATGGTAGAGTAACTTAAGATAGATTGGTGTTACATGTCAAGGACCCGTACCATTCTACGGTAACATGCCTAGTATGGCATTGTTTGGTTATGTCTAGGACCCGTACCATTCTGATTTTCCAGGACTTGTACCATTCTACGCCTGAATGAAAAAAGATTTTCCAGGACCCGTACCATTCTACGGTCGCCTGAGTTGAGGTTGTCTAGGACTCGTACCATTCTATGGTCGCCTAAACAAAAAAATGATTTTTCAGGACTCGTACCATTCTACGGTCGTCTGAATGAGGAAATTGCTTTTCCAAGACCCGTACCATTCTACGGTCACCTGTTAGAGCAATAAATGTTGTCTAGGACCCGTACCATTCTACGGTCGCCTAAACTAAGGTTTTGCTTGGCTAGGACCCGAACCATTCTTCGGTCGCCCAGCCTTGTGACGAGAAATCATCCGACCCGGGACCCAAACCATTCTTCGGTCGCCTTAATCGATTGAATCTGGAGGAAAAATCTTTGGGGGACAACTCAATTGAGTGTTGGTATGCTTAAAAGGGAATACCTGTGCAATGACAAATATTCAAGGTATGTATAGAGATATACTTACACAGTAATATCTCCGATCTTCGAGATACGTCTCCCGCAAAACATGGTCGTAGGAGAGGCAACATGCATTTGTAATCATAAACATGCATCAATATAATGGAGGTTCATGATGATTTCCATTAATCTTACACCACCTAATTTCCATTATGAATACATGAGTGTCATGAATGTGTCAAATGAGGGATCCTTTGGTCTGAAAGGACTTTTTCTCTCATCCTCATTAAAATGGCAATTTCATCATGACCTTTGATGCAGGATTTTGTCAATCACTCTATCTCACCATCGTCATGCCCAAACCAGGGTATCTGAAAGGTCTTTAACAAGGACCGTAATGTGGGCCTGGTCAACGACTTAACAAAAGGGACTCTTTGAGTCAAGGCTTTTGAAAGAATGAGTGATATTCTGTAATCATCTATGGGTTTACAAGTCAAGAACCCTGCAAAATGAGAAAGAAATAATCTTGCTCGCACTTCTTCGAGCGATGCTTAAAACATGTGAACCCCTAGGTTAATTCAAGTGCCCTAATTTGAAGAGACTTTTGCAAGGGATGTAATGTAGGCTTGGCTCATAGGTTCAGAAACGAAAGGATCATTTGGCTCAAAAAGTGTTTATGGGGTCAAAGTTGGTGATCATCTTGACATTTCAAACAATTTTCGTCCCCATCGTCGAAGATTTTCTTCACATCACAACTCCACCGATTGCAACATCTTAACATTTGAGTTTTTTTTTTTTTTGGGTACCACCTTGTTGGGGATACGACTCACTTCATCAAGTGTTTGATTTTTTTCTTTGGGCATTGGCCTTGCTTTTACCAGCACACTTTGCTTTTCATGCCCATTTTTGCACTTTTTTTTTTTGGACAAAGTCTCCATTTTTATTAGCATTGTAAATCATGCTATTTGAGTGGTTTGATTTTCTTTCCTTGCCCCAAAGGTGGGGGGATGATTACCAATTGGGTTTAAAGAAATGAAAATTGCAGGCTCAAGTGGGCTATGCAATGGGTATAAGTATGTAGGATAGAGAAAAAAATGCTCTTCGTCATCCTAAGACACTTAAGTTAACCCATGAATTCAATGCAATAGCACGACTTAAAGATTGATGCAAGTGAGAGCAAGAAAATTTCAATTCATTTTTCTCACCTCATGATGCCATTTTATCTCCCATTTGCCCCAATGTGGGGTGATTCTTGACAGGGTAATTCGAAAAGAATATCCATAAGTGTATGGGCTCAAAGGGTTAAGCAATGGATCACCTATAGTGTTTGGGATAGGGAAACGAATGCCTCTCATCACCTTGGTTGACGTACCCTTTGCGAGATAGCCCTCTTCCTTGCGGGCATGGAATTTTTCACACAACTCACTAGGGGTTAGTGTATGAAACAGTGTATGGAACAAGGCTTGCCTTTCATTATTCCAAAGTATCCCATTTGACACATTTAATTTATCTCACACAATTCATCAAGGGAGAAAAAAATGCAAGATTTGCAATAAAATTGAACAATTGAACTCATTGAAGCAATTTATTCATCATTGAAATGCTTGTAGTTCAAAACATGACATTGAAAATTCTATCATGGGTAATACTTCTTGACAACATCTGAATTAACAGGAGTGGAAAACTCACGACCATCCATTTCTGCCAATATCAAGGCACCGCCAGGAAGTATCTTCTTTACCACATATGGGCTGCTGTAGTTTGGAGCAAACTTGCCTCCAGGATCCGGAAAGATCGGCAATAGCTTTCTTAGGACTAGGTCATTTATCTCGAAATGCCTTGGCCGCACCTTCCGGTTGAAAGATTTGGCTACTCTCTGTTGATACGCTTGGCCATGGCAGAGAGCTTTCAATCTTTTCTCGTCGATCAAGTTCAACTGCTTGAATCTTTGTTGTGACTATTTCGCCTCAGATAACTCCACTTGGGATAAAATCTTCAGAGAAGGAATTTCCATTTCTACAGGTAGAACTGCCTCCATGCCGTACACCAAAGCAAACGGGGTTGCCCCAGTAGAAGTGAGGATCGATGTCTGATACGCCATTAGTGCGAAAGGTAGCCTGTCATGCCAATCTCGATAGTTCACGACTGTTTTAGCCAAAATCTTCTTAATGTTCTTATTGGCCGCTTCAACGGCCCCATTCATTTGAGGGCGGTAAGGAGACGAATTTAGATGCTTGATTTTGAACTCTTTGAACAACTCATCAACAAGTTTGTTATTCAAATTGGTCCCATTATCAGTGATGATTGCTTTAGGGACACCATAGTGAGTAATTACGTCACGTTTAACAAACTTCACAGCATTACGAGCAGTGACACTTGCAAAGGATGTAGCTTCGATCCATTTGGAGAAATAGTCTATTGCCACCAAAATGAATCGATGTCCATTTGAAGCCTTGGGATTGATTGGGCCAATCACATCAATACCCCACATCAAGAAAGGCCATGGCTCTGAAAACTGATGCAGCTCAGTTGGATGAACATTTATCTTATTTCCATGAATTTGGTAGCGGTGACAACTTCGAACATGCCGGATGCAGTCACTTTCTAGTGTGAGCCAGTAGTAGCCTAACCTCATAATCTTCTTGGCTAACATATGTCCATTCATATGTGGGCCACATATTCCTTCGTGCACTTCTTGCATGATTTGAGTGGCTTCGACTGCATCTATACATCGCAGCAAGACATAATCGTAAGACCTCTTGTACAAATTCTCACCACTGACGAAAAATTTCAAGGCCATCTTCATGATGTACTTCCTATCAGCCTGAGTGCTTCCTTCGGGAATTCTTGTTTTTTAATGTAATTCATGATATCGTAATACCATGGTTTTCCATCAAGTTCTTCAGTCACAATCATACAATAAGCTGGCTTCGGCAAAACTTCTATTTTCAGGGGTTCAACCTCCAACCCATCAGTGACTTGCAGCATAGAGGACAACGTCGCAAGTGCATCTGCAAATTGATTATGAGACCTCGGCAAGTATTGAAACGAAACTTCCTCGAATTCTTTCACCAGATTTTCTAAATACTTGTGGTATGGAAGTAACTTGGCATCCTTGGTCTTCCATTCTCCCACGGTCTGCAGTATGATTAGTGCGGAATCTCCGAACACTTTTAACTTAACCACACCCATCTCAATTGCTGCTTGAAGCCCGAGGATGCAAGCTTCATACTTGGCCACATTGTTAGTGCACGGAAATATCAATTTTGCAGCTACCGGATGGTGTTGTCCATTTGGAGATATCAGAACTGCTCCAATACCCGAACCGGATAGGTTTACAGCTCCATCAAAGAACATCTTCCATGAGTCTTCATTTACACTCAAGACATGGTCATCAAGGAAACTGTCATCATCATTAGGGACTCTTGAATTCTCGGCCAATAGATCAGCAATCGCTCGGCCCTTAACCGACTTTTGTGGCATGAATTGCACATCAAATTCGGAAATCAAGATTTGCCATTTGGCTAACTTACCTACCAAAGCTGGTCGATCAAGTAAGTACTTGATAGGGTCGTTCTCAGTCACGAGGAATGTTTGATAATGTAGTGTGTATTGTCGTAACCTATGCAACACCCACACCAATGCCACACAAGTCTTTTCAACCTCAGAATACTTCAACTCGGATACGGTGAACTTCTTGCTGAGGTAATAAATGGCCCGTTCTTTTCTATCAACAGGACTTTCTTAAGCCAACATTGCGCCTAATGAATCACTATGAATAGTGAGGTAGAGAATCAAAGGATGCCCCGGTGAGGGTGGGACAAGAACCGGTGGGTTCATCAAAACTTGCTTCAGCTTGTTGAACGCTTCGACACTCATCATCCCAGTTGACTTGTGCATTCTTCTTTAGAAGCTTGAAGAACGGCTTGGCGTTTGGAGAGTTGAGAAATGAACCTTGCTATGTAATTCAATCTCCCTAAAAGGCTCCGTACTTCTTTCACCGTTGATGGAGGTTGCAATTCACATATGGCCTTAGCCTTGGAATGGTCGATCTCAATCCCTTTACTGCTCACAATAAATCCGAGTAATTTACCGGATGTTGCTCCGAACACGCATTTAGCGGGATTTAGGCGAAGCTTGAACTCACGAAGTTGATCGAACAACTTCTTCAATGTTTCGATGTGGCTTCTTCCTGGTCGAGTCTTCGCAATCATATCATCAACATAGACTTTAATCTCCTTATGCATCATATCATGAAATAATGCAACCATGGCTCGCTGGTAGGTTGCCTTTGCATTCTTGAGTCCGAAAGGCATGACTTTATACTGAAAGGTTCCCTACGTGGTAATAAATGCAGTCTTTTCCTTGTCTTCCTCCTTCATCCTTATCTGATTGTACCCAGAAAAACCATCCGTAAATGAGAATAGTTCAAAGCCAGCAGTACTATCCACAAGGACATCTATGTGTGGTAATGGGAAATCATTTTTTGGACTAGCCTTATTCAGATCCCGATAGTCAACACAAACTCGAACTCGACCGTCCTTCTTCATCACCGGCACGATATTAGCCACCCATTCAAGGTACTGTGAGACTTCAATAAACCCCACATTCAAAAGCTTCATCACCTCTTCCTCTATCTTCTTTGAGAGTTTGGGCTTAGTCCTCCGTAGCCTTTGCTTCTTAGGTGGCACATCTGGATTAGTAGGTAGGCAATGCTCCACGATTGACGGGTCTAGTCCAGGCATGTCAACGTAGGTCCATGCAAAAATGTCTTGATATTCCTTCAGTAATTGAATTAGGCGCTCAGCCTCATCTTTGGGGAGACTCGCCCCAATTTTTACTTCTTTGGCTTCTTCAATGTCACTCAAATTAATAGTGACGGTCTGCTCAAATGTGAGAGCTTTAGCTTTTTCATGTTGTTCCCAGCTATATTGCACTTCAATGGAGTCTTTGATCGAGTCTTTAGGATCATCATCATTAGCACTTGTTGCAGTGGATTGGACCATTTCTACATCTTTGCATGCCATAGGATTGTTCCTGAAACATGAGGTAGATAAATTAGAAAGACAAACAAAGTAATCAACATCTTTGCTTTTTTTTTTTTTAAAATCTTTGGCAAAAACATTTTTTTGGAACATTTTGACATGAGGAGGCATGATGAAGCCTAGGCCTCAGAGTTCTCCTTGGATTTTTCTTTTCTTTTATCGGTTGGATATCATCACCGGGCTAGTTTGGTGTACCTCATCATGCCCTCAAAATAAAATTTGTAATTTCATTGAAATTCATCAATCGATTACATTTATTGAATGAAAAAAAATGCAACACTCAATTAATAAAAGAAGAAACTGAAATCATCATTCAGAAAATAATAGAAATTCCCACGCAAGGGAATGTGCAAAAGCAATAAAATAGTTACTCTTGTGGGCCAAGGCCCATCTCTTCAGGGGTCCTTCATTAATGGCCCCTATGATGAGGTTGTCGAATAAGCTTGCAACTCCTTCCAGCTCATCAGCTCATCATCAGGGTTCTCTGCTTTCGGGGGTGTCGGATCATCCATGCCACCCCATCCATCTGGGACTATCTCACTAGGATCAATGTAGTAGCTAGGAGGGGTTGAATACTTCACCAGGTAATCAAACTTGCCACTAGGCTGCCCCAAAGTGTCTATCACTTCCGCTTCTTCATGCATCATTCTTGGAGGACCAGGGAATGTCTCGTGAATGCTCGGGGGTAGTGGGTTTTGCCTCCCTCGCCCTTGGTTAGGTGGCGAGCTCCGCCTTTCTTGTCTTCGTCCTTCAGAACTTCCCCCACCTTGTCCATGGTACCCTAAACCAGCAGAACGGAACCTTTGAGGGGCTTCAATGGGGCTTCGAATGCCCTGACCATTTCTCCCAAGACCATTGCCAGGGACAAAGCCATTCCCAACCATTACTCTTCCCACCATGAGAGTAGTATCTGATACTTCAAGGGTAGGTGGTGATGAACCCTAAGAAGCATGTATGGTGGACACCAATTCGAATGAGTGGTAATTTGATTCAAACCGTGAATCCGGTTCTACATAGGGGATAGCCGTCTCATGATAGATCCGGTGGTCTTCCTCACCATACACGGTGACCAACTTCTTTTCGATCACAAATTTCACAGCTTGATGTAGACTTGAAGGTACTGCTCCAGCAGTGTGTATCCAGGGACGACCTAGCAAGAAATTGAATGCAGTAGGGATGTCTAGCACTTGGAAGGGAATGTTGAAGACGACCGGCCCTATTTGGACATCGAGATGGATTTCCCCGATCACCTCCTTTTTTGTTCCATCGAAAGCTCGCACCGAAGTCTTCGCGGCATGTATCCTTGACGGGTCTACCTTAAGATGGTGAAGAGTGGCCAATGGACAAATGTTCAGAGCGGACCCATTATCGATGAGCACTTGGGACATATGAGAAGACTTGTGCTTAACGGATATGTAGAGTGCTTTGTTATGTCCCCTGCCTTCGAGAGGGAATTCCTCATCAGAGAAGGCAATCAAATCCTTGAGAAGGACCGATCCCATGAATTCTTCCAGCTTGTCTGCTTCCACAATCTTTGGCACACGGATTTCACTCAACACCTTCATTAGTGACTTTTGATGCACGGGGGACGTCATCAAGAGCTCGAGTAGGGAGATCTGAGCAGGCATCTTTCGTAGTTGGTCAACCACGTTATACTCGCTTGCTTTGATTACGGCCAGAAACTCCTTAGCCTCTTCATCGGTGACCGGCTTTGCAGGTTGAGTAATGGCTTGACCATAAGTCCGTCCAGACCTTGTAACAAGGTCCACATCCAAGTCATAGGACCAAGGCACTGCCTTATTATTGACATACTCATACGACTGAGGCACCTCTATCACTATCTCTTCGTCAAATGCATCCTCTAATGGGGGCATGTCTTCAAGCGAAGGATCAACCTCTTTCTTGTCATCATCAAGTGTAGCCTGCTCCTCCTCCCAATCGATGATGAGGTGGGAGATAGTAGAAACTATACAGTTATGATCAGCATACACAATGATGCCATCATCCACCATTTTGGCAACTCTTTCTCTCATCACCGATAGAGGGACGTCTTCCTGACCTCGGTAATACCTAGCTCTCACTAGCCTGTTGTAGGCATCTGCCACGTGCACCTTTGAGTTCCTGATCCGTCCGACTTCAAGTTCCAGGATGGCATTCACTGTACCCTCATGCTTTGGTAGCGGATTTTTTTGAACGTTCGGCCGAGCAGTTTGAAATGAAAAGGCCTTTGTATCTAAGAGATTCTGGATCTTGTGCTTGAGGGTGAAACATTTATCAGTTGAATGCCCCAGTTCACCATTATGGTAGTCACACTTCTTCGTCGGGTTGTAACCACGAATGCCTTCACGGTTAAGGCACTTTGGTTCACTAGTAAGCAAATCCTTCTTTCGGAGGACTGTCAGTACTTGGGATGGAGACCCAGGGAGAGGGGAGAACTGCCTTCTATTATTCACTTGGGTGAATGATTGACGGCTAGCGGATTGTTGTTGTCTTGGGTTCACCTGTATAGCCAGGGCACGTTTGGCACTTTCTTGGCTATAAGCCACATTTACATCCACGGCCGCTTCCTTCTCCTTCTTGGTAGAGAACCTTTTAGTAGATGGCTCAGAAAACCATCATTCCCTTATCCCCATCTCGATCTGTTCTCCTACAGGAATAAGCTGATTAAAGCTCTCAACATACGTACTGGCCATTCGATTACGGAACTCAGATGGAAGGGTCTTCACGAACAACTTCATCAACTCCTTGTTGGTAGGCTCAGGAGTAATTTGAGCCGCCAAGTTTCTCCATCTCATAGCATATTCTTTAAATGACTCACTCCTTTTCTTTTCCATTCGCTCCAGGTCTTCTCGGGAAGGTGCGATGTCCATGTTGAACTTGTACTGTTTGAGGAATGCGTCCGCCACTTCGTTCCAGGTTTCGAGGAGGTTTACGTTCTTCATCACGTACCAGTTTAGTGTGGGCCCGGTCAAACTCGCATGAAACGATTGGATCATAAGGGGCTCATTTTTTACATGCTAGGCCATGCGTACGTGGTACATTTGCAAATGAGACTTCGGACAAGATGTCCCGTCGTACTTCTCGAACTCTGGCATTTTGAACTTGCTCGGCATTTTAACCTTCTCATAGATCGAGAGGTCAAACGGGAGTGAGCTTTGAGACTCCTGTAGCTGTCTCACTTTCTCTTCTAGCTTTGCAACGTGGTCATCCTGATCTGTCTTGGGAACCATGTCATCTTCTAGCTCGGGCATTTCGTCATCACTCATTTGGGCCCTATTTGCTTGCCTCGGGATTATTATCTCGGGGAGAGCGGGTGGAGGAATCGGGTTCATTTGGAGGGATTGGAGTTGAGCTGTTACGAGCTGCAAGGAAGCGGCTAACTATTTGAGTTGATCTTTCACAAAGGACATGCGATTGCGCATCTCGTTTTGGTCAGCCATCTTAGCCTTTGATCGCGTAATAATGGGAGAGCGCGGAGGATTCGTTATACATGATGGACTAAATGAATACACATAAGTACTTCATATAAAACAATGTCGGTCCATGACGAAAGTCTAACCGCTTTTATTCATTATTAAAATTGTTTGACATTAATAATGTAAAGAGCTTGCAAAATCTTAAACTAATCAAGTAAACGACTCAACTTCCTAAACATTAAGTTAAAGTAAAAAGATTGAATAGATTCAAGCCACTTTATTTGGCCTGATCTATAAACATATGGGAAGCCAATGCTCAACGTAATTGCCTCTTCTCCTTAGCGTCTTTCTTGGCTTGCTCTTCAAGTTCTTCAATCTTCCTCTTGTGATGATTAAGCTCTGCTTGTCGAGTGGGCTTCTCGGTCACATCTGGCACCTTTGGGAGATACTCGGTCGGAATCTTGTGCTGACGGATGTATCGAGCCGTGGCATAGTAAGTCTTCTCCTTCCCCTTGAGCTCATCTTCAGGTAAGCTCAACTTTTGTTCACGACATGCAATCCAAGCTTGTTCAATACAGCAGAGTTCCTTCTTGTGATCGCCATCCTTAGCAGTGAATTGGACTTGGAACAAACCCAGCTTGAGAGGGGGCGGTAGATCCTGCACAACTCGATATTGACGAGCCACTCGGAGTGGGTAGTAGGAAGTGACACCGGTGATCCCCAATAGCGGGATTGGCTTATCATCCCCATGAGAGAGACATGCTTTGGAGACTTGGAACCATTTAGCATGCCATAGGAAAATCTTGGTATTCGGATTTTTCAATAATTTGACCCATTTTGAGTAAGAAAGATTTGGAGTTCGATCCTGATGATTTTTAAATACTTCGATGGGATGATGGAAATCAGTGACATTAATAATATTCATGCGAATATTGACCTTACTCATATGAGAAAAGAACCAGATTTGTAAAAGCTCGATTGGTGCACGAAAGGTTTTATCTTCATCTTCCTTAAATCGGGTGAGTGACAAAAATGTTTCAGCTAGAATAGTATTGACAAAACTAATCTTAGCACACACTTGCTTGACCACCCATGCGATAGATGGATTAATGGCGCCCTTACGAAGAGGGAAAATAACAAATCCAAAAAAAGCTAGGAGGAAAATCCTACTTTTTAAGAGAGTGTTAGCACTAGCAAAAATTTGATCTATGAAAGAAAAAGACATGCGAGACAATTATCTTTCAGCACTCTTTTTATCAAATTCTTACCCATCTTAAGAAAATTTGACAAAATTGATTCTGGTTCTAATCCGATGGGTGGATTTATTAATTCCAATTCCAAGGGTTTTCCTATGGCAATGCTGTATTCTTCGAGAGTCGGAGTCAGCTCATGCTTACCGAATATAAATGTTGATGTTCGGGGGCTCCAGAAATGAGCAAGTGCTTGCATGACGCCACTCTGGACATCAACGTCAAGGAGGGGAACAAGGCGACCAAGTCTGCTCTCTACATAGCTTTGGCCCTTGTGGCCTAGAAGATCCCACCATGATTTGAGTTCAACCTTTGGTGTTGGCACAAATCGAATGTCGGATTTTCCCATTGTTTATAGACCAGGACTCGACCAACCTAATGTCATGGACCAACCAAATACATAAATAAATAAATTTCAAGAGTAAAGGATAGTGAGCTTACTTTACCATACGATTAAAGCAACCACATAGACAAACGCATGAAGTGTGAGGCTCGATTTCTATCTAGACGGGCTTAGCAAAGTGGAGTTAAAAGGGTGGGATGACTTAGTTGCAGCCTCGCATACCAAGTCAAGTCCTCCTAACTCCGGCTCAGTCATGAATGATACCCCAATGCGACGCAGCCTCGTGGGCAGAGGTAAACATTCTTGACACCAAGAAAAACTTTCGGGATTGAGTTGGGCAACCTCTATTACGTGGCCTTGCGGTCGAAGTTGTATCCAACTCAATACCATCCTAAATATCCTAGTGCAGCCCAGGTCCGGCGGCAGGTTGTGTGTGCAATAATGTAATGTTGAATGCAAGACATGCACAACAATTTAGATCAAGCAACACTTCAACATGAAAATAAACCATACATTCCTTCACCTCCCTACAAAATAGAGGTTAACAAACGCTTCCCCTTATACCTCCCAATCTGCAAAAACATTTAACACCTTAAATGTTAGGGATGTACTTGGGATCCTCGTTGCCAAACAAAAACATTTTTTCAAAAGAAAAGAAAAATTGGCTTAAGTCCACTAAGAGTTTCTACTCAAATCCCCAGCGGAGTCGCCAAGCTGTCGCGACCAAAATTTTTCGGGTGTGAACCACCTAGGGTTTGGCTAATGGATTGTTAAGCCTAAACTTAACTCAGGCTCTCCCAAGCCCATACCAATTCGCGACTTAGGTTCAAGTTCTTAACATGCAATTGATTTTTTAATCAGGAGTCGTCACTAATCTATTTTTTTTTTTGGTGGGTCGATTAGAAACCCAAGTAAAGTAACGGGAGTTTCACTTTACTCCTACGAACCAGAGACTATGGGTACAGGGACTTGGTTACACTAGATTTCTCTAATGCTATTTCGGTACCATTCTTTTATTTTCAAAAAATGTTTTTGCAGGCAGCTTAAATTGATTTTAAATTGATTTTCTAACATGTGAGGTGATCACGCTGGTGCGCAATCCACCAATTTAACACCTAGATAAACAATAAATAAATTGCAAAAACTTACCTCAAAGCAACGAAAGCATCTGCAATATTAACTTAAAAACCGTATCAACAACCCTAGATATGGTTTCTAATTACCACGCAATTTCTTTTTTTGTTTTCACTTAATTAATGAAAATCATGCAATATGCAATGCAATATTAACTAAATGACCTAATTCTAATGACATGCAATTTCTAGTTAAATAGGCCTAGCAAAAATACTAAATGACATACATCCCAAAGTGAATCTAGCCCTAATGACGTGCATATGACATTGTTTTCTTTTTCCTAAAAGAATGCATTTGATCATAAATAATAAAGCTAATTTAACCTATGACATTTTTTTTTATTTTTCAGGTGAAATGTGAAAATTACCTAATTAGATTAAGATCCTATTTAATTTATATTAGGAATTAGGTTGAGCCAAATCCTAATTTAAACTAAAACATTATCTTAACCTAAATAATCCTAAAATGCAATATATCTAAAAAATACCTAAACTTATAACAAATTAAGAAAAAAATATTATCTAGAATTGAACTAAGTGCAATTTAGTCCTAATATGCAATGACGTGCAAAATATGCTTTAACACTACATGACATGTATATGATGATTTTTGTTTTGTTTTTGTTTAATTTCGAAATTAATAATTGCCAAATAATTAAACATGCAATCCAAATTAAAAATCTAGCAACCTAAATTGATTGATTTGATTTTTATTTTTATTTTTATTTTAAAATTCGAAATAAGATTCCTATTCTAAATATGTAAGCCCTAAAACATGCAATATTATAACCCAAACACATTTCAAGATAAACAAAGCGATCATGACAAGCTAAACCAAGGATATCACACATCATTCAGATCATAGGTAAAATTTCGTTAGTAAAATCAATAAATTGATCTTAAGCCTTAAAGATCAAAATATCAATTTTATTCTCGCTTGATTAATTACTTCATCTAAAGCCTTATAGACGAAATAAAAAATCCAGGCGCGGTTGCAAATCAAGTGATATGTTGGAATTTCCAATCACATATTAAAGACTAATTATACTAAAAAAACAAGATAAAGTAAAATAAAATAAAATAAATTTGAAAGAAAAAACTACCGATGTGCTTTCTTTTTTTTTTTTTTTTTTTTAAAGCAAAGATGATGGTTGCGCCGGTAAGGGGATTCGTCGGCAGCGGACTCCGGTGAGAGCAGCAAGGGTAGCTACCGGTGAGGGACTCCGCGAAGTAGGGCGACGGTGAGCAGCGGGCGGGGGCTCCCGGTGGCGTCGGGTCGCGGCGGGGACAGCCACGCGGCGGCGGCGAGTGTTGGGCGGAGGCGAGCAGGGGCGGTGTGGTCTCCGGGTCGCGGGCTTCAAACGGTGGGGCGCTGCAGGGACGGCAGGGGGCCTCGGGCAGCTGGTGCGGCGAGGTCGGGAGCGGCAGGCTTCGGAGCTCCGGCGTCGGCTGGGCAGGAGCGCGATCGTCGGGGCGAACCTCGCGAGCGGAGCAGGGGCGTTGCAGTGGCGCGGCTTCGGCGAGGGCGGGAGCGCGGTTGTCGGGACGCTTGGCGTTTGGTGCTGCTGGTGCGGAGCGACGAGGAGTGGCGAATGGAGTGGCTGTGTTGCTGCGCGTCAGGGGCGAATCCGGCGAGGCGACGGTGGCGGAGGCGCGGTGGTGCTCGGGGAGCGGCGAGACCGGTGGCAGGGCGTCGTGGGTCGCTGGTCGAGTCGCGTGGAGCGGGAGCAGCAGGAGCGTCTCGGCGTCAAGGCAGCTGCGGCGGCAGCCCGGCGAAGGCGGGGCAAGTGGAACGGTGAGGGAGACTCGGAGAAGATGATGAACAAGAGTTTTTTTTTTTTTCTCTCTCTTCTCTCACGTCACTTCCTACGTCTCCTCTCTCTGTCTCATCTCTCTGCTGTATTTTCTTTTTGACTTTTGACTTCTCCTTTCTCCCCAAAACAAAAGAATTGATTTTCTTTGGGGTCTTTGAGCTTAAAAACCCGAAAGAAAAAACACTCCTCACGTTTTTTGCTCTGAAAATTCTTTCTTGAATTCACTCTCGAATTTTTTTGAAAATCGCCCCCCTCATACGAAAAATGAAGCTATCTTTTATACTAATTCCAAACGGCCGCTTTGTATGGCATTTTTCGAGTTTCCATCTTTTGCCGCATTAAATCAAAGCTGCAAATCAGAGCATGATTTCGCAATCAGCTCGATCTTGCTCAGATTTCTTCCAATTTGCAAAATTCTTGCCTCTTATTCACTTGATTTTAAATTGCTTCTACATTTAACGAAATCCAAATGCTCATCAAAATTTCAAATTTCCATGCATAATCAATCAAATAAATTTCCCCTATCTTTTTCATTTTTTTCCTTTTATTTGTTCCAATGCAATTTTTATTTTCCCTATTTTCCTAGATTTGCTAAAAATAGGTGTCAACAATCTTCCAACAAAAAATGCATAATTCACTATTTAATTCTTAGTGATCGGAAATGAATCTTAAATTAGTGATGTATGATCGTGGATCGGTAATGTGCTGGCCACGAACCATACGGATGGATTAGATGTCGACTGGAATGAGCTCAGGGATAGACTTGGCTATTTCATCACTAATTTTAAAGTCCATGAGTGCCTTGGCTTAGTGCTAGGCCTTGGCCAGCCTTAAGATTGGCCTTGAATCGATTGAAAAACAAACAACCACTAACCCTTTAGGCCGACTGATCATCTAAGGGAATGGTTTGGTTGAGCGTTGGACACAATTGTCGAACCTCGGGTGTATGTGATTCAGTTTTTCGAGGTGTATCTAATGATCTTTTTCTCGGCTTCGAAACTAACTTAGACGATGGAATTCTCTAGACCACATTCTTGATGAAGAAAATGACAAAATTGAAGAAAACTCTAGAACACCCTCATTAATGAAGGAGGTGATGTATTCTTTGACTTTTCAAAAGTAACGATGAGGTTGAGGATTTTCTTGATGGGCAAGAAAAAGATGGCATACACATGGACCAATTGGAGAGCGATACATGAACTCCTCATAAATGATTGAAGAATCTAGATGCCAAGTTGGCAACTTTGATGGCATCTTATCCAAGCTTCATTAAATGTTCGTTAAATGTGGGGTACAAGTGGTCCACTGAAATGGTGAAAAGCGAGCCATCATCGATGATGCCTACAAGCTAAATTTGCTAAGTGTGACCTTTTAGGCGTCCAACTCATTCCTTAGGCGCAATAATTAGACAAATAGACTTGCCAACTAAGGATCTTAAGTGAGACACTTGGAAAATTGAGAATGGACCATTTAGCTCGATAATGATGACGCCGAGTAGTATAAATGGGAGGACCCCTCCTCATTTTTCACCATGCCATTCACTTTATCATTTACTCCTCCATTTTCTTTTTCTCGGCCTTACATCCTCAATCCCTCAAGCTAATTTAAGTTAGTCTTCAAGGTTCACCAAGGTAAGTAAGATTCCTCTTTTTTCTCTACGAAGTAGATCCCATTGTTGAGACTAGTTAAGTGCTCACCCATGAAGCCATGGGTAGTGTACAATGTCTTTTGTTGATCTTGCTTGCTATAGGACATGGCCGTGTGATTGAGTCATTTATGTCCGGAATGAAACTGAGGTTCGATTGGATTGAGTTCATCACAAGACAAAGTCGCCAAGCCATAAAGCCTTGGTTTTGTCATGGATAAGATGCCGGGTCCAAGTCTCGCTTCGTGTGGAAATCGCACGAGATTGCAAGGTCAAAAATCGACATTGAGGCATGTCAATTTTATGCCTTGATCGATATGGAGATCGTCCAAATCCACGAGGTCTTGGTAAGGCACCAAAGCATGCCGATTTCCATAGTTCAAATGGACGCGGGGCCATTGTACTTGGCGTTGGATCAAACTACGAGTTGAGGCTCATTCAGGATACATGTTTATTTACATCGGGTCAAAGCTGAGGTCCATCAAGCTTGGGATCGTCACTTAAGCAAGGTGTACCAAAGCCTCAAGGTCTTGAATCGGTATTGAGGCATACTGTTTCCGAGCCTTGTTCAGTGCGGGGATTGATGCTAAGTGATTGATTCAAGTTACGGACCAAAGACTGTTCCCGACATATTTGCTAATGAAGTATAGGAAATTCATGATACATATGAATGAATGAGCACACCTTCGGGTCATGCATGTGTCAGTTAAGAGAAAAGATAAGAACCGACTTGTATGATGCATTTATGCATGTACTTAAAGAGAAAAAGTGCCCATCACCACACATCGTTGGTGGTGATGCGTTGTTAATTGAATGAGATGCCTTAGTTGAGTCAGGATGCCTGGGTCTTGAACCCAGAAGCCTTGAGAAGCTAGCAATGAGAAGTCTTGGTCGAGTCAAGATGCCTTGGTCGAGCTAGGAAGTCTAGCTAAAAGTTGGAAGCCCCAGTTGAGCTGGGAGGGCTTGATTGAGCCAGGATGATGCTAAATGAATTTGCATAAGTGCCGGTATATGCATAAGTATGATATGTTGATATATTTATTGATAAGCCAAATGTAAGTATGCATTGAAGCATGTTGCGATGGACATTTGCATGTAGTCAAGGGTAGCAACAAGTTTGCTATTGATGTACCATCAATATTGTTTGCGAGTGTTGTACTTACTAAGCTTCGATGATGAGATGCTTTCCTAGTAGAGAACTAGGAATTTTACTTACTAAGTTTCCCCAAAACTCACTCCTTTATCTTTCAGTTTTGTAAGCATGAAAGTCTTATGTTAGTGTTGAGAGCTGCAATCATGCTAGAAGAGATAGGAATTCTCTTGGCCAAATGGAAAACTTATTGAGTGATGCAAAAAGAAAAGAGGGCCCGTAAAGAAATGGTTTGTAAAAGTATTATTTTAATATAAATTAGTGTGTTTTGTGTGATGTATTCCCACACTTCTAGCTATTGTTTGTTTGGGGAGTTATTTGTTTACGTTTTCACATGTGCATGATAACAAGATAAAAAGAATTGGAACATCGACGAGCTTGGGATGTCGTGAAAATAACCCTTGTTGGAGTTGGGATTGTGACACCTTGCACTTGCCCTCACTCACTTTAGGCATGGGTGGCTACTATACCAGCCTATCCTGCGGTAGCCAAGACCGAAATATCGACATGGAGTCTATCTTCCCCACCATGAGGCCTCCTAATCCCACCTCTAATTTTTTCTTCCTGAGGTGGAGGGAATAGGGGGTGACATTGCGGGTCTCCCACCCCTAAGCGGTTCTCCAACCTGTTTCTTTCCCATGAGCCTTTTAAGGACTTGCTCAGGTTCATAATTCGAGAAATTATAAGTACCAAAAGAAGTTATTCAGTTGTCGGTCGCTCTTCTCCTTGCATGAAGACCGGAGGATTTTTGTGTGGATGAATTGGGCTGTTAGACATGTCACAACACAAACTTTGTTACATCAATTTGCTCAATTTGGATTGTGGCCATTATTATATGTTCGGTTCACAAACAAGCAGCATTGATGCTACGTATAGAAGGATTGTACCTCTCAATTCCTATGAGCAGATGCATTACAAGACTACACTGCTAAAAAAACTTATTGAGATCCCTTGGATAAACGAAATCACGTTGAAGGTGCAAAGTTTATCAGTAATTAAGCGATTGGACAACCGCTTTGAAAAACTAGTAAAAGTTCAATTAAAATCGATATATCATGCAATAGGAGCCTAGATTGGAATCCGAGTGGACAAGTATGTTCTATCTGATAACTGCTTTTGTTAGTTTGATAAGAAACGGACTTGCGAATTAGGCAGGAACCATTCTTTTACATTTTCTGTTAAACTAACCTTTAGGACTGTTTCTGGCACTTAACAAACAAATAAAAATAAAATATATTGCACACTCGGATTCCGCACCAATCTACTCAAATATATTTTTATAATTTGTTAACTAAAAGAAGCCGACTCGTAAAGGAGATACAGCCTGGAAGGGACAATTGATTCACGTCACATTTTTAATACCTGAAACCGACCTTCGATCCTGGAAAGATTGTTTGGGATTCATATATAGGAGCACGAGGTTTTTCACTATAGGTGTCCTCAAATGCTGCCTGTCCATACATTGGAAAGGAGCTAAAAAAGAAAAGAAAGAATACTTTGGTGGTCGAGGAAGTTCTATATGTGCCTTTATCCAGGTTATTCACTAGGTGTCCTCAAATGCTACCTGTCCATACGTTGGAAAGGAGATAAAAAGAAAAGAAAGAATACTCTGGTAATCGAGGAAGTTCTATATGTGCCTTTATCCCTTGATATTTTTTTAAGTCTTGGACTTCATACATGGAAGAATCCATGTCATAGAAAATTCATGATGCTAATGAAACTTGAGCTATAAGAGATGAGGGTACAATCCAGCTTACTTGATTAAATGTTCTCAATCATCAAAAGTTAAGCTCTCGATACGAGAAAAGTTTTATTTCTAATGAGTATACATACTGTTATTATTTTCAAAATCATGTGCAGATATGACAATCTTTAATTTCTCTCTAATTATCAAATTAAGGACGTGTTTGATAGCAATATCAAGTGTGTTCCATCACCTATGATAACACAAAACTCAATCAATTGTTTTGGGTCTAAACCACTTCATGCAACTAGTAAGGAAGGGATTACTAAATTAATTAAGTTATCAAATACCCAATGAAAATTAAAGTATCACTAATGACATTGCAAAACCTTTTTCCAATAATGTTCCCTATTCCATGCTTGGTAAGAAATAAAAACAAGGGTGGTGTGTTAAGGAGTGATGCTCATGAGTAAGTATTAGGTCACTATAACTTCTTATGATTTCAAAACTCAAAATGATATTAGCTTCTCCCAAGTCCTTCATATCAAATTTAGATGTCAAAAAGCATTTCATTAAATCACAGTATCAATGATTTTAAAAGAATAAGCATGTCATCAACATATAAGCTAATAATTATAGGTTCACTATCAGCAGTTTTTGTTTATACACATTTATCTACTTCAATAGAGGAAAATTCATTGTTGACTAGAACTTGGTCAATTTTCTCATTCCATTATTTTGGTGCTTGCTTTAGGCCATATAAGGCTTTAAGGGGGGAAAGTGTCATAAAAGTTCTAAGCCTATTGCATTTATGTCAATTTTATTCTAAACATTTTATTTATGCCAATTTAGTCATAATCATTTGACCTAGTGTCAATTCAATGTATATATTTTGATCTAGCACTAATTCAGTTTTTTTAAGCTATTTTTGGCCGGATATTACTGACGTTGACTCTAGTAAGCCTATGTGGCATGGTGGGTGTTAACTTGGATAACTTTTAATATTATTTTAATATTTTTTGAATAATTTATTCATTTTTCCTTTTCTTTCTCTTTTTTTCCCCTTCCTCTTCCTCCAGCAGACCTTTGGCTAGCCTCGTCAGATCTAGCGAGGGTAGATCCTTGTCGGCCATGGGATTAAGTTGGCACTAATAAAAGGTTTATGACTAAATTAGTATCAACGTAATAAGTTTACAAACTTTGTTTTCTTAGCCAGGAAGAGTACATTGCTCATGTTACTAATGTTTAGTGTGGGATTCTAATTCAACAAGACCTATCTGCTCTCGACATATCCTTAAATTTGTTGATTGAAAATGCAAAGTCGGAAAGGTGATTCAGCTATTGCAAGAATCAATTCCATCCATAGCATATTCCTAATATGTACTTTGAACCAATCTTAAAATGATATTATACGGTGTATAAATAGGAGTATAATGTGTTCACATGTATCTACGTCAGGCAAAGTGGAAAAGAAGAATATACTTTTTGGTAATAAAGTTTTAGAATTCGTTGATATTTTGGACTGTGCTATTATTATGGAAGGTTCTATTCTTAGCATAAAAAATCATGATGCTTATAAACTCAAACTACAAGAAAAATGTGGGCATGACTCCATTGCACTTCATTTACTACCCTCACAGTCCCAATTTGTCACGAGTTTGGCTCTGGAACTGTCTTTCAAAATATTCAGCAGGCGGCAAAGTCTCCAATAATTAGCATCACGCACGTGAAAGTGGAGGGTATTGAGCTTGTATAATAGTAGGACGCTGAGAAGGCATAGAGCAAGTCAATGCCATCCTATATTTTGAAGTACAGGAAAGGTGAAAATTCTTCAAAAATCAAAACTTTAGAATTCTAGAACTTTTCCTCTTAATTTTAGGACCAAGGTAGCATTTCCTAGCAATTACCTTTGGAAACCATCTGAATGTGGGTACTAAGAGCCTTCCTTTATTCCTTCTACATTGGCATGGCACTTTCCATGAGCTCTATATAAACTGATCTTCGCCTTCGAACTTGAACACAAGAAAGAAACCAAATCCAAAGCTTACACAAAACTTTGTTCTCTAGCTCACTTTCCTTCTACTAACTCACCTCAATGGCACCTCAGGGAGATCGCCTCGCTGATATTGGAAGGGAGGTTTTGCACTAATAGACATATTTTATGGTGGAGGAAAATCAGGTCCAGCACCGAAGAAAACATGCAATGTCCCACAGCAGCATGCTCCCATTCCCAACAACAAGAACATAATCGATAGCGAGAAGGCCGCCGAAAGATACAAAGGAGTGGTGGTCGTGGAGTCCCGCAAGAAGAAGAGGTTTGCCTGCTGATGTTTTTAGGTTCTAGCGCTGTAACCGGATGAACAAGTCCACGTCACTGTTTTCGTCATACCTGTCATTTCAAACTCTAGTACTGTCTTTTTTTAATTTATTTTATTTTAAACATTTGTTTTCTGGCCTTCTGAAGTTTAGCTGTGCACTAGGATGTGTCTAAGCTAGTAATTGGACTTGGGTTATACTAAACACCCCGCGTTTTATTTCTGTTTAGTTAGAATATCTATGATATAACTGTTTACTTGATTGGCGTGAAAAGAATATTCCAATCGTTTCGACAGTGGATGATCACAACTTAAATAACTTGCCAAAAACTATCCTAGAACTACGTGGCCCATTTAACACTCTGGTTCCATTCTTGAGATGCTCCTGCATGATTCTGTTCCTAATATTGACTAAGATTTGATAAATACTTGCTGAAGCCGGATCATCCAATTACGTAAGATTCGGTTGTACATCTAGCAAGCGCTTGCAACATATTGCAACATATAACTACACAGATGGACCATTCTTTGATTTATTGGTGCAATTGCATTTTTTTTTCTTGTCTAGGATGCTAACTATTCTCTAGGATCAAACGTCACTATTATTGTAGTGGAGAAATATGTCCTCTAACTTCCAAGATATGCCATCAATTATTCAGCTCCTATTCATAAATTACAAGTAGCAATCATAAAATGTCAGAGATCCGCATGTCAACAAGCAAAAGCTTCGACCAAAAAAAAAAACAAGCAAAAGCACGACCTTTACTTTTAGTGAATTTAAAAGTGGTTCATCTTAACCAACAGAACGAAAAGAATAAATGAAGGGAGACTCATGATGCACATGTGAGGTTAACTCTGGGTGTCTCAGCTCAATACGCGTAGATCTAATTTTTAAGGCTCACGGATTTCTCTTAATTATAAAGCAGTGCGCGTAATCACTTTAGCATGCTTTTGGATCCACTTTTGACTAGAAAGTTGGAATTTAAACTTTTTGCGTTGATGAAGTTTCTCCGATCTGTTGGTACCTGGTGGTGTGCAGATGAAGGTTAGTATTTGGCTACAAGCAGAGTAATTAAGCTCTTGAAGAGAGAATCATTTGACTGGGAGGTTGTGATAAGATAATCTTAAAACACTCAGAAAAGTTTCCACCGAGAGACGATCAATTTAATGAAGCAATAGAGTTGTTCCAGGCATGCCAAACCGCTTTACATCCCTCCAAAATCACGGAAGATCTGAACCTAGAAATTACAAGTACCAAAACAAGTGATTCAGCTGCCGCTTGCTCCTCTCCTTGCATGACGGCCGGAGGATTCTTTAGATGAGTCGAGCTGCTAAACATGGCTCAGCACAAACTCGTTTCCTCAATTTCGCTCAATTTGGATTGCGGCTATTATAGTGGGTTTAGCTCACTAAAAAGCAATATTGTCACTATAGATAGGATTGTACCTCTTAAATCTCATGAGCAGATGCATTATGACCTTACCCTGCTAAGAAAACTTATTGAGATCCCTTGAAGAAAAAAATCACGTTGAGTGTACAAAATAATTGATAATTAAAAGATTGGAGAGCCGCTTTTAAAAACTAGCAAGATCAACTAGGGATCGATATATTAGGCAATAGGGGTTTAGCTTGAAATTCGATGAGTTAATTACGTTGGAATCATTCTTTCACATTTTCTTTTACATAGACTAACCTTTATCAATGTTTTTCGGGACTTAACCAACCAAAAAAAAAAAAAAAAAAAATTAGTGCATACTCTGTGGAAGCCCATCGGGATGCTGCTGGTGGCTGGCTCGTCGTGGAGGTTATTCATGTCGCGGAGACGAGGGAGAAGGGAAGGTTCATTCCGATGGCTGCTTGGCACAATGAAACCCTGGAGTTACTTCAAATGGAAGGACAAACTGATTGATGAAAGGGGGTTTGGCGAAAGCGAAGGTCTTCCTAAAGATAAAAGTCTCAGACTGTTTGAAGGCAGGAGGTCAGTCACTGATGGGCAACGGCGAATGTGTCATTGGCGCACGCAGTGTCTTACCCAAAAACGCTAGAGTTGGGGAAAGCTTTGGAGAAGAAAATTTTCCGCCTGAGCATTTTAGTCCGTTTTGTCTGATCTGATCAAATTAGGCTTACAAAGATATCAGGTCTGTTTATCGAGACTTAGTACGAAGTCAATCGTAGTTGATGGTGTTCAGAATTGTTGACACCTAAAATTTGACGGCCCGTTTAGTCATTTATCGCATTAAAAAAATTAGAGGTTAATTTTATTCCTGGAAAAATATTAATTACATAGCATATAGATTTAGATGCATTTACTTTTAATTTGCATTTTTTGTATTTATTTATTGGACTGGTGACGGATGAGTTCAAATTAGTTGGACTGAGCCCACGGAGTGAGCAAGTTGGCCCAAGCTCATTTTTTTTATTGATCGAAAATTATGTAGTGAGAAAATAGATATTTTGAAATTTTTTGGGGATATGAATTTTTGGATAGTGCAGATGTGTGAAAAGCAAATATTGCGAATATTGCGTTTGGATACGGATTTCGAAAGATTAAAACCCTAACTCGTGGCCTATAAATAGGTTAAATGCATAAGGTTTTTAGGGGCCACACATTGAATATTCGGCCGCAAAAAGAGAGAAACATCCGGCCACGCATATTGATATACATTGCCGAGGAGAGAACGTGAGGTCAAAAAGTGTTTTTTTTCCCTTGTGAGTCTGACACACGAAAAGAAAGAAATCGCATGAAAGAGAGAGTGAAAGAGAGTGGTAGGTCAAATTCTTCAGTCATCTTTGACTGAGTGCCCCCAATCTCGACGCTGTTACTTCCCATCGTCTCGACAAGCTGCCGCACCGAGCCTGCTGCCCCTCAACAACGATCGGCCGCTGTTTCTCACCGTCGTGAAGTCCTCGCTCCCATGACGTGCTGTTGTTTCGTCTCCATTTGTTGCCCGTGACGAGTTGTTGGCCGTAAATCTCACGCTCTCCTCGATTCACCGCCGACCAGCCCATGACACCGACGGGTCGCTGCTCTATCTCGTGCCACCCTCCCATAGCCACACGACCAACACTGTGTGGCCCTCGACAATCCATGGCGAAGCACCAAATCAAAGGCATTATATAAAAGGAGAAGACTTGGCACTTTGGATGAAAAGCCATTGAAAATAGTGCAAAATTCGAAACAAAGGGCACACTCTCGGTCAATTGGGAGAAAGGAGACCACTCTGTCAGAGAGTGTCCACTCACACTCACGTTCAACACGAGGCTTCAAGGTTTTCCTGGAGCTCGAGAAAACCCAACGTTGCTAGTAGCACCCTCACCGCGAAGCCGCCCGAAGTTCCAGTGTGTTCTTTCTTTTCTTGAGACCGCAACACCAAGCATCGTTAACGGACTGAGTCAGATCGTCCAGTGGATTCCAAGAGGTCTCGCGGAGCCCATCGGGTGACTTTCGCCGCCACGTTGCATTACGAGTAGCCATTCGAGGATTGGAATTCGAAAACCAATATTTGAATTAAGTGAGAATCTTATCTATTTTGATTTTCAAATATTCCATTACCTTATTTGAGATATTTGTTGATGCATACGATTGAAATTGCCATTGAAATTTGGGATTGACAATTTGATTTTCGAGCCCAAATCTGACTCGCAATCTCTTGCAAAAATCAACAATCCGATCTCATGCCCGAGATTCGATTTGCGATTTAATTTTAAAATTGGTCAACTCGATCTCATGCGCGAAATATGGTTCGCCAATTTTTGGATATTAATCTTATCTTGTTTGATTTGTTGTCGTGTTGTTCGGATCAATTTTATTTTCATAAAAGGAAAAAATCTAAAAAATTCGAGTTAGGATTAAGTTTGTTTTAGAATGTTCCTCGTCTTAGGATTATCATGCATATTTAGAATTGCAATCTTATTTCGAATTTTTAAACAAAAGATCCAAAAAAGGTTCATTTAGGATGTTATTTTTTTTTTTTTAAATTTGAATTGCATGTTTAATTATTCGGCAATTTTAATTTCGAATTTTATAAAAAAAAAACACAAAAAAAAATCATCATCATGCATATATCATGTAGATTAGAGCATTCTTAAGTTAGAGATTGCTAGGTTAAGATAATATCTTATTTTAAAGTGAGATTTAGTCTGACTTAATTCTTAGTTTAAATTGGATAGAATTTTAATCTAGCTAGGTAATTTTTGCATCTTAATTTCGAATTTCATGAAAAATAAAAATTGTCTTAGAGTAGATTCATTTCATTCTCTAAGATAGTTTGCACTTTTTAGGAATTGAAATATCAAATGCACGTCATTTAGTTTTTAGGCCAATTTAATTAGAAATTGCCCATCAATAGAATTAGGTCATTTAGATTACATTTAATTATTGCATTTCTTTAGGATTTACGTTATTAATGTTATATAGTTTAGGTCGTGTTGCAACGTCATATAGCTTAGGTCATGTTGCCATGTCATATTAGATTGGAAGCATGCATTACATGATTCCCATTAAATAAGTGAAAAAAAAAAGAAATTGCGTGTTAATTAGAAATCATATCTAGGATTGTCGATGTGAATTCTGATATAACATTGCAGATGCTTTCGTTGCCATGAGGTAAGCCTTGCAATTTATTCATTGTTTTCTTGGGTGTTAAATTGGTAGTTTGTGCACTTGCATGAACACCTCACATGTTAGGAAAGTAAAATCAATGCTTGTCAAACATTTTTCAAAATAAAAAAATAAGGTACCAAAAAGGCATTAGAGAAATCTAGCGTAACCAAGTCCTCGAACTTACAATCTTTGGTTCGTATGAGTACTTAGGTGTCTAATCAACCTACAACATTTTACTTAGGTGTCTAATCTACCTACCATAAACTGATTAATGGTGACTCCTAATTAAAATCAATTGTATGTTAAGAATGTGAACCTAAGTCGCGAATTGGTATGGACTTGGGAGAGCTCGGGCTAAGTTTAGGCTTAGCAATCTATTAGCCAAACCCTAGGTGGTTCATTCGAAAATTTGGTCGCGACAAGAATCAAACCTCTATCCCTCCCAGTGTGGCTTTACAAAACTAATCAATGAATCGAGTCGTTAAAACATGTTTAAATGGACTAAAAGAGTCACGTTTTTTTTTTTTAAGTATTATTTGTAGATGAATAGGTAGGTCTTACTCGCTTATAAGACGAACATAGTTAAAGATGATAACCGATACTCTAAACTATGTACTTTGTGCATCTGTTGATATTCAACCAAGTCGTGATTTCCAGCCTTACTCTTCACGACAAACTGAGAAATGATAACGCTTAATTTTATATAAATTTAAAAAAGAAGGAGAATTAAGATCCATTTGACAGAGTTAATGCTTGATGGACATTAATAAGGTTTAAATTATACGGTTAAGTGGGAATTTGATTCCACACCAATCTACTGAACATATCTCGATAATTTGTTAACCAAAAGAGGCCGACTTGGAAAGTAGATTCAAATTGGAAGGGACAATTGGTTCTCAACACGTGTCCTAAATACTTTAAGCCTTCCTTCGGACTTGAAAAGATTGTTTAGGATTCATCAATAGACTAGAAGGTTGTCCAAATCAAGGGAGGGCGGTGATCGAGGAAGTTGTGGCAGCGGCTTCATCTCTTGACAGAATGTGTTCGTACAAGTGTCGAAATCAGGCAAAGGAGAAAAAGAAGAAGAATATAATCTAAGGTTTGGCAGTTGTAGCTATGCTTTATACTATACCTGCAATGATATGGAAGGTACTGTTCTTAGCATTAAAAGATCACCGTGCTAACGAAACTTGAACGACAAGAAGAGGTGGGGACGATTCCATACGACTTCATTATCTATCCACAGTCCCAATTTGTCAAAAGTTTGGCTGAGGAACCATTTTCGAGATCATTTGCGGACGAGAAAGGCCTGCTTAATCTCTCTCTCTCTAAGTACCTAGTTATTGAAGTCTACTAGTCATTATAATTGATGGAATAAGCTCCATCAGACTTGCTGCGATTCAACTGACCTCACTGGAAATATGTCATCGGGCCAATAAAACGCGGGTACTAGGAGCCTTCCTTTATTCCTTCCGCATTTCCGTGGCACTATCCACGAGCTCTATATAAACTGATCTTGGCCTTCAAACTCGAACACAAGAAAGAAACCAATCCAAAGCCCACGCATAAGTTTCTAGTTTAACTCACTCTCCTTCTACTATCTCACCCGCAAATGGCACCTCATGCCAATCGTCTCGCCGATATCGGAAGGGAGGGTTTTGCTCTAGTGGACAGATTTTATGGTGAAGGGACATCGGGTCCAGTACCAAAGAAGCAATACAAAGTCCCAAAGCAGTATGCTTCTGTTCCCAGTGACAAGAACGCAATCGACAGCAAGAAGGCCGCCGAAAAGTACAAAGGAACGGTGGTCACGAAGTACTACAAGAAGTTTATTGGCTGGCGTTTCTAGGTTCTAGCACTGTAAACGTGTAATGGTTCGAGTGACTTCCTAGAAGGTAGAGGTAACCGGATGAATAAGTCCTTGTCATGGTTTTCACGGTTTTCCTCAGTCACTTCGAACTCTAGTACTGTGTTTATGTATATCTTTTGTTTTTCAGCTTTCTGAAGTTTAATTGTATGCTTGGACATGTCTAAGCTTTTAATTGGACCCATTTTACACTATATTCGACTTTTTATTCCTCGCCTTGATAAAATTTATGTCAAATCTATGGTATACTCGGACACTGACCGGTATGAAAAGAGGACTTCAATCGTTTTCAAAGTGAATGACCACAACTTAAAGAACTCGCCAATTTTCTGCTCCAAGGACTGTCCAAGGACTAGCAGGCCATTGGACACTCTGGTTCTATTGCTGACTTGCTGCTGCATGATTGAATTCGTAATCTTGAGTAATATTTTCTAAGGACTCGCCAAAGATGAACAATCCAATTACGCAAGATACGGTAGTAAATCCAGCTGGCGCTTGCAACATATAACTACACAGATGGACCATTCTTTAACTTTTTTGGTGCAATTGCATTCTTTCTCTTGTCTAGGATGCTAAACTATTTTCTAGGATCAAATAGCACTACTATTGTAGCGGAAAAATATGTCCAATAACTTCCTAGGTAAGTCACGAATTATTCACCTCTTATTCATAAATTACAAGCAGCGAGCATAAAATATTAGGGATCTGCATACTAACAAGCACAAGTTATTTTCTTTTCTTTCTTGGATGAAAGCGTGAATAGTGAATCTAAGTTCTTCATCTAAACCAAAAGAACGACAAGAATGAACGCAGGGGAACAGCTGATGCACCACATATCAGGTTAACTCCAGGGGGTTCCTCAACTCAAATATGCAAAGATCACTGATCTCTAAGGCTCCATCCACTTTTGACCAAAAAGGTTGAATTTCTGAACCATTTTGAGGGCTTTTGACGAAGTGTCTTCAATCTGTTGGTACCCCGGGCTGGTACAGATGAAGTATGTGGCTCTTTGGCGGAGAAGTTGACTTCTCCAAGAGAGAATCATATGACTGGAAGGCCGTGAAAAAAGAATCTTGAAACACTGAGCAAAATTCCACCTAGAGACTATCAATGTGGTGAACCAATATTGTTATTGCAGGCATGCCAAACCGCTTTTCGATCCCTCCAAAACCACCAAAGATCTTAAAGTCTATAACTGGAGGGACGATTGCTGGCAGTCAGTTTTAGACTTTACCATTAAAGGTAGCCAGGTCGGAGCAGGCCTTGTGTAACACCCTCGATTCCAACCCTGTGAGGATCGGCCATAAAGTCCTGAATGGATCGACCATGAGCCATTGGCTATGGGATCGATTGGTTTGATCGGTAAGGAATCAATGATTGGTCATGGTCCAATCGGCGGATCGACCGGCCAAGAATTGGTCGAGATGTCAGCCATGAATTGTCTACCGACCATACCGATGGAATAGGATCACCAGCTCATAAGATGAATTTTTGATAACGAGGATTGGTCACGGGGTGATTTTGGATCGGCAGATGATCATGGGTCGATCCAATTGATTGTAATGCCTGGCCGTGAGTGATTCTGCTTGACTATGCATTGATACATAGACGATGCGACTTTATAAATGTGATTGTCTTCCAACAAAAAATGCATAATTCCCTATTTAATTCTTAGTGATCGGAAATGAATCTTAAATTAGTGATGTATGATCGTGGATCGGTAATGTGCTGACCATGAACCATACAGATGGATCGGATGTCGACTGGAATGAGCTCAGGGATAGACTTGGCTATTTCATCACTAATTTTAAAGTCCATGAGTGCCTTGGCTTAGTGCTAGGCCATGGCCAGCCTTAAGATTAGCCTTGAATCGATTGAAAAACAACCGACCCTTTAGGCCGACTGATCGTTTAAGGGAATGGTTTGGTTGAGCATTGGACACAATTGTTGAACCTCGGGTGTATGTGATTCAGTTTTTCAAGGTGTATCTAATGATCTTTTTCTTAGCTTCAAAACTAACTTAGACGATGGAATTCTCTAGACCACCTTCTTGATGAAGAAAAGGACAAAATTGAAGAAAACTCTAGAACACCCTCATTAATGAAGGAGGTGATGTATTTTTTGACTCTTCAAAAGTAACGATGAGGTTGAGGATTTTCTTGATGGGCAAGAAAAAGATGGCATACACATGGACCAATCGGAGAGCGATATATGAACTCCTCATTAATGACTGAAGAATCTAGATGCCAAGTTGGCAACTTTGATGGCATCTTATCCAAACTTCATTAATTGCTCGTTAAATGTGGGGTACAAGTGGTCCAATGAAATGGTGAAAAGCGAGCCATCATCGATGATGCTTGCAAGCCAAATTTGTTAAGTGTGACCTTTTAGGCATCCAACTCATTCCTTAGGCACAATAATTAGACAAATAGACTTGCCAACTAAGGATCTTAGGTGGGACACTTGGAAAATTGAGAATGGACCATTTAGCTCGGTAATGATGGCGCCGAGTAGTATAAATGGGAGGACCCCTCCTCATTTTTCACCATGCCATTCACTTTCTCCTTTACTCCTCCATTTTCTTTCTCTAGGCCTTGCATCCTCAATCCCTCAAGCTAATTTAAGTTAGTCTTCAAGGTTCGCTAAGGTAAGTAAGATTGCTATTTTTTCTCTAAGAAGTAGATCCCATTGTTGAGACTAGTTAAGTGCTCACCCATGAAGCCATGGGTAGTGTACAATGTCTTTTGTTGATCTTGCTTGCTATAGGACATGGCCGTGTGATTGAGTCATTTATGTCCGGAATGAAACTGAGGTTCGATTGGATTGAGTTCATCACAAGACAAAGTCGCCAAGCCATAAAGCCTTGGTTTTGGCATGGATAAGATGCTGAGTCCAAGTCTCGCTTGGTGTGGAAATCGCCCGAGACTGCAAGGTCCTAAATCAACATTGAGGCATGTCAATTTTATGCCTTGATCGATATGGAGATCGTCCAAATCCACGAGGTCTTGGTAAGGCACCAAAGCATGCCGATTTCCATAGTTCAAATGGACGCGGGGCCATTGTGCTTGGCGTTGGATCAAACTAAGAGCCGAGGGTCATTCACGATACATGTGTATTTACATCGGGTCAAAGTTGATGTCCATCAAGCTTGGGATCGTCACTTAAGCAAGGTGTACCAAAGCCTCAAGGTCTTGAATCGGTATTGAGGCATACTGTTTCCAAGCCTTGTTCGGTGTGGGGATCGACGCTAAGTGATTGATTCAAGTTACGGATCAAAGACCGTTCCCGACATATTTGCTAGTGAAGTATAGGAAATTCATGATACATATGAATGAATGAGCACACCTTCGGGTCATGCATGTGTCAGTTAAAAGAAAAGATAAGAACTGACTTGTATGATGCATTTATGCATGTACTTAAAGAGAAAAAGTGCCCGTCACCACACAGCGTTGGCGGCGATGCATTGTTAATTGAATGAGATGCCTCGATTGAGTTAGGATGTCCTGGTTGAGTCAGAATGCCTGGGTCTTGAACCCAGAAGCCTTGAGAAGCTAGCATCGAGAAGTCTTGGTCGAGTCAAGATGCCCTGGTTGAGCCGGGAAGTCTAGCTAAAAGCTGGAAGCCCCGGTCGAGCTGGGAGGGCTTGATTGAGCCAGGACGACACTAAATGAATTTGCATAAGTGCCGGTATATGCATAAGTATAATATGTTGAAATATTTATTGATAAGCCAAATGTAAGTATGCATTGAAGCATGTTGCGATGGACATTTGTATGTAGTCAAGGGTAGCAACAATTTTGCTATTGATGTACCATCAATATTGTTTGCGAGTGTTGTACTTACTAAGCTTCAATGATGAGACGCTTTCCTAGTAGAGAACTAGGAATTTTACTTACTAAGTTTCCCCAAAACTCACTCCTTTATCTTTCAGTTTTGTAAGCATGAAAGTCTTATGTTAGTGTTGAGAGCTGCAATCATGCTAGAAGAGATAGGAATTCTCTTGGCCAAATGGAAAACTTATTTTGTGATGCAAAAAGAAGAGAGGGCCCGTAAAGAAATGGTTTGTAAAAGTATTATTATAATATAAATCAGTGTGTTTTGTGTGATGTATGTCCCACTCTTCTAGCTATTGTTTGTTTGGGGAGTCATTTGTTTACGTTTTCACATGTGCATGATAACAAGATAAAAAGAATTGGAACGGCGACGAGCTTGGGACGTTGTGAAAATAACCCTTGTTGGAGTTGGGATTGTGACACCTTGCACTTGCCCTCACTCACTTTAGGCATGGGTGGCTACTATACCAGCCTATCCTGCAGTAGCCAAGACCGAAATATCGACATGGAGTCTATCTTCCCCACTATGAGGCCTCCTAATCCCACCTCTAATTTTGTCTTCCTGAGGTGGAGGAAATAGGGGGTGACATTGCGGGTCTCCCACTCCTGAGCGGTTCTCCCACCTGTTTCTTTCCCATGAGCCTTTTAAGGACTTGCTCAGGTTCATAATTCGAGAAATTATAAGTACCAAAAGAAGTTATTCAGTTGTCGGTCGTTCTTCTCCTTGCATGAAGACCGGAGGATTTTTTTTTGGATGAATCGGGCTGCTAGACATGTCACAACACAAACTTTGTTACATCAATTTGCTCAATTTGGATTGTGGCCATTATTATATGTTCGGTTCACAAACAAGCAGCATTGATGCTACGTATAGAAGGGTTGTACCTCTCAATTCCTATGAGCAGATGCATTACAAGACTACACTGCTAAGAAAACTTATTGAGATCCCTTGGATAAACGAAATCACGTTGAAGGTGCAAAGTTTATCAGTAATTAAGCGATTGGACAACCGCTTTGAAAAACTAGTAAAAGTTCAATTAAAATCGATATATCATGCAATAGGAGCCTAGATTGGAATCCGAGTGGACAAGTATGTTCTATCTGATAACTGCTTTTGTTAGTTTGATAAGAAACGGACTTGCGAATTAGGCAGGAACCATTCTTTTACATTTTCTGTTACTTAAACTAACCTTTAGGACTGTTTCTGGCACTTAACAAACAAATAAAAATAAAATATATTGCACACTCTGTGGAAGCCCTCAGGCAGCTCGGCGAGCACGTTGCAGAGGTTGGTCATGTTGCACGAGTGAGAAGGGAATTCCGGTGGTTGCTATGGAAGGAGTAACTGATCAGTGAAGATGGATACTGTGAAAGTGGGTTGGGGGGGGGGTACTTATGCCAACTAATTTGTATTTGATGGTGTAGAGAATCGAATCTCTATCTCTCGTGTTGTAGCTTCACAAACTAATGATTGAATCAAGTCGTGAGAACACGTTTAAATGGGATGAAAGCTTTATTATTTTTCTCGCATCATCAATAAATGAATGGAGAGGTCTTACTCATTTATAAAGCAAACACGATTAAAGCGGTGCTCTAAATTATGTATTTCACGTATGTATTGATATTTAACCAAGTCATGATATCTAGCTTTACTTTCCATGTTATATAAAGAAAGGATCGTGCTTATATATATAAAAAGAAAGCCAAAAAGAAGGAGAATTAGGATCCACCCAAAAGATTAGATGCTTGATGGAGACTAATTAAGATTTAAATGATAGGTTTTGGTGGGAAAATGATTGAGCACTTCGGCTTGGAAGGGACAATTGGTTCCCATCACATTTCTAATACTTTAAGCCCACCTTTCGAACTTGACGAGATCATTTAGGATTCATCGGCATGATTACAAGGTTGTTCCCTATAGTGTCTCAAATTCTGCCTGTCCATACATGTGTCCAACTCAAGGAAAGGAGGAAAAAGAGAAGAATCTGTTGGTGATCGAGGAAGGTGTGGTTGTGGCTTCATCCCTTGCAAGACTGTGAATCATCCCTTGCTAGACTCTGTTTTTACATGTGTCTAAATCAGACAAAGCGAAAAATTAGAAGAATATATCTTTTCGGTCAGAAAATTGCAGCTTTCCTTGATATTTTGGACTATAATATCCAATGATTGTGGTAGGTTCCATCTTAGCATAAAAAGATCATGATGCCAATGAAACTTGAACTACACGAAAGATGGGGCAATGATTCCAATCCACTTCATTATTTGCTCATATTCACAACTTGTCACGAAGTTTAGATCCGAAACAATTCTTTGAATCATTGGCGGCCGAAAAAAGTTTTCTTAATCTCTCTCTAAGCAACTATTTAATGAAGCTTACTCGGGTTTATAATTGATGGAATAAACTCAGACTTACTCCAATTTTAGCAATGTCTCTGGAAATATGTCAATCGAGCAAAATATGTCATCTAATCCACAAAAACTCCAGTAATTAGCATCACCGATGAGAAGGTGGAAGGAATTGACCTTCTACAATAGGGGAATACCAAGAATGCATAGACCAAGTGAATGCCATCTTTTGAAGTGACAAATGCTAAAAGTTCTTGAAAAATGAAAGCTTAAGAATTCTAGAACTTTATCTCTATATTTTTAGGAACCAAGTAGCATTTTCTGTGATAAGTACCAAAAAATCCCAAACTTATAGCATTAGTAATAATTCACTTATAAACTTTTCAATTAGACCAATCTAGTTTTAAATTTTTTTCACATTGGTACCAATTCAGTCATTTCAACTAATTTTGGTTAGTCGATACTAATATAGACGTTGGCCAGTGGTCAACGTTGACATGGACGCCGACGGGTGCTAATGCTGATATGGCAATTTTAAAATAATTTTTACTTTTTTCCAAATTTTTTATTGATTTTTTTTTCTCTTTTTCCTTTTCCTTTATTTCTTTTCTCCTCCTCCTCCTCGGGCTTCTTCTCCATGTAGTGGTTGGACGAGGGTGCGCCCAAATCTGGGTGAAGTTGCCTTGCCCAATGCCCGCGACCCTAGGCGAGATCAGGCAAGGGCCATGACTCTCATCTAGTGGTCGGCTATTGTAGAGAGAAGAAACCTAAGGAGGAAGAAGAGAAAAAAGAAAAAGAAAAAAAAAAGGAAAAGGAAAAATATTTTTTAAATTGCCATGTCAGCATTGGCCGAATAGCATACTGGCTGGCATTCACGTTAGAGCTAACAGGTAAAAATTGGCTAGAAATATTGAATTAGTGCTGATGTGAAAAGATTTATGACTAAATTGATTTAATTGAAAGGTTTATAACTGAATTGATACAAATGTCATAAATGTATAACTTTTTTGATACTTTTGCCAGCATTTCCTAGCAATCACCTTTTCCCTTCTTCTCTTCCAACCAATTGGTCTATCGTTGGGAGCCATTAAACATGGGGACCAAGTGCCTCACTTTATACATTCTCCATTTGCTGGGCACTTTCCATGAGCTCTATATAAACTGATCCTTGGCTTCAAACTTGAGCACAAGAAAGAAACCAATCCGAAGCCCCCACTTAAGTTTCTAGTTTAGCTCACTCTCCTCCTACTTACTCACCCTCAAATGGCACCTCATGCCAATCGCCTCGCCGATATTGGAAGGGAGGGTTTCGCTCTAGTGAACAGATTTTATGGTAGAGGGACATCAGGTCAAGCACCAAAGAGGCAATACGATGTCCCAAAAAGTATTCTCCCGTTCCTAGCGACGAGAGGAAATCGATTGCAAGAAGGCCGCCAAAAAATACAATGGAATGGTGGTCACCAAGTACTAAACAAGAAGTTTGTCGGCTGGCGTTTCTAGGTTCTAGCGCTGTAAACATGTAAAGGTTCGAGTTAACTTCCTAGAAGGTAGAGGTAAACTGGATGAATGTGTCCTTGTCACGGTTTTCACCTTGTTAGTCGTTTCGAACTCTAGTAATGTGTCCTTGTCACTGCTCTATAACCGTTTGTTTTTCAGCTTTCTGGAGTTTACTCGTATGCTCGGATGTGTCTAAGCTAGTAATTGGACCTATTTTATACTAAACATTCTGCCTTTTATTCCTCTTTTTGGTAAAATTTATGGCGATCTATGGTATAACTGTTCACTTCATTGGCATAAAAAGAATATTTCGATCATTTCCAAAGTGAATGATCATTACTTAAATAACTTGCCAATGTTCTGGTCCAAAGACTGTCCTAGAACTAGGAGGCCCATCGGACACTGTGGTTCCACTCCTAAGTTGCTCCTGCATGATTCATTCATAATTTGAGCGAGATTTGATAAAGACTCGCCAAAGCCAAATCATCCAATTACGCAAGATTCGGTTGTAAATCCAGCAAGCACTCGCAACATATTACTTCGCAGATGGACCGTTCTTTGATTTATTGGTGCAATTGCACTCTTTTTCTTGTCTAGGATGCTCACTATTCTCTAGGATCAAACGTAACTATTTTTGTAGTGCAAAAATGTCCCCTAACTTCCAAGATATGCCACGGATAGTTCACCTCCTATTCATAAATTACAAGCGGCAAGCATAAAATATCAGGGACCCACGTGTTAACAAGCAAAAGCACGCTATTTTAGTGAATTAAGTAGTTCACTTTAATTAAAAGAAAGAAAAGAATAAATGACGGCGGACTCATGATGCACATATCATCAAATATGCAAAGATAAAAGTTTTAAGGCTCATGGATTTCTCTTGGTTATAGAGCAGTGCGCATAATCTTTTTAGCATGCTTTCTCGATCCACTTTTGACTAGAAAGTTGGATTCTGAACTGTTTCGCGGGCTTTTGATGAAGTTTCTCCGGTCTATTGGTACCTGGTGGTGGTGCAAATGAAGGTAAGTGCGTGGCTCCAAGCAGAATCGTTAAGTTCTCCGAGAAAGAAACATATGAATCTTGAAACGCTCGGAAAAGTTTCCACCGAGAGAACGATCAACTTGGTGAAGCAATTTAGTTGCTGTAGGCATGCCAAACATCTTTTAAATCCCTCCAAAATCCCCGGAGATCTGAACCGAGGAATTATAAGTACCAAAACACGTTCAGCAGTCGCTTGCTCCTCTCCTTGCGTGAAGGCCCGAGTATTATACGAATGAATTAAGCTGCTCGACATGGCTCGACATGAACTATGTTACATCAATTTTGCTCAGTGCAGATCGTGGCAATTATTCTATGTTTGGTTTACTAAGAAGCAGTGTTGACACTACATATGGAAGGATTGTACCTCTTAATTCCCACAAGCAGATGTATTATAAGCTTACACTGCTAAGACAACTTATTGTGATCCCTCGAAGAAACAAAATCACGTTATGTCTATGTTTATCAAGAGACTAGAGAGCTGCTTTAAAAAAAAACTAGCATAAGATTAGTTAGCACCGACCTACCGCACAATAAGGGTTTAGCTTGGAATCCAAGTCGACAAATCTGTTCGATCGCATATTGCTTTTGTTAGTTTAATAAGGAATGAACTTGGCAATCATGCGGGAATCATTCTATCACATTTCTAATACTTAAACCAACCTTAAGACTGTTTTTCCGGAACTTGAGGATGGGAATACATAGTGTACGCTTCTTGCTTTGGCTAAATCTAATATAACAAAGAAAAGTAACCACAAAATATATATTACATATTATATATAAATATAAATATAAATATAAATATAAATATATATGTATATATGTGCGAATTTCTGGTGAAAGGATCCTTCTAATTCATAATCACTAGAACGGTTAGTTAATTTAATAAAACTCCAAGATGCCAATGAAACTTCAGCTGCAAGAAATGTAGGCATTCCATTTATTTCACACCGCTAATAAACTATATCTCCGAAATATTTTAACTGTTTATTCTCCCTTATCGGTGAAAACAATCTAAAATATCTTCACCTTTGCACTGATCGAATCATCGACTGCATTTGTGGTACCGTAATTTCGTTAGAATCGCTTGTAGGAGAATGCATTGACCAAGTCAAGATTGTCAATAACAAATGGTACAAAGGAAAAGTTTCTGGTTATGGTCCTAAAATCTTTGGGACCGCAAGGCATAGCATCCTTTATAAAATTATTACTTCTTTTCTTCTTTCAAGTGTTTGTAGATCTTTGGGATCAGAAATGGGGGAATTCATGAGGCCTTGCTTAATTCCTTCTATGTTTTCATAACCCATTTCATTGGCTCTTTATAAAGTCCTCTTTGGCCTTCCAACTCCATCACTAGACACAGCCGATACACTGCTTCCTCACTCAACTCACTTGTCATTCCCCTCTGCAATAAATATCAAATGAGGGATAAGAATAGTAGGAGTGCCAAAACTTTTATATGGTGCTCACTTAAGTGTCAAAATTTTATTTTCGCTCACTTAAGTGTCACATCGTAGTAAAATTACCCACTTAAGTGCCACTTTTGACCAAATGTCTTACGTGGATTTTTAATTTTTTTTGTTTCTTTTTTCTTTAGGGCCGGCAAGGATCATCAATGACCCTCACCAGCCATGAAACCCTTACCTTGGCCGCGAAGACCTTGGGTGAGGCCATTAGGGCCTTGCCGGTTTTGGGTGGCTACAGGTGAGGGTCCTCGTGGCCTTGCCCGCTGCTGGCAAGGCCTCGACACCATTGCCTAAGGCCTTCGCAGCGAGAGAGAGGTAATGAGGACCCTTGCTAGGGGCCTCGCCCAAGGCCTTTGCAGCCGAGAGCGAGGTGGCCATTGCCTAGATTGGGTGAAGATTTTGCGGCTGGCGAGGGTTGTCGATGACCCTCACCGGCCCTAAAAAGAAATAGAAAAGTAAAATATATTAATTTTTTAAAATAATATTAAAATAATATTTTCAACGGCCACGTTAGCTTTTCCAGAGGGGCAAATCAGAAGTGGCACTCAAGTGATTGATTTTTCAAATTTGTGGCATTCAAATGAGTGAAAATTTTTTTGACACTCAAATAAGCTCTTTGCGAATGTATTGACACTTGTACTATTCTTCCTTTCTCAAATGGCACCTCATGCCGACCACCTTGTCGAAGTTGGAAGAGATGGGTTTGCAACACTAGACAGAATTTGCAATCCAAGGCCGATGGCTCAAGGGTCAAATAGTCGAAACATCCCCCCAACAACCCACGAGGCTGTCACAGGCACGGCGGCTCCTTATCATGATAATGTCATTGATAGCAAGATCGCGGCTAGGAAGTACAAGGAAGTGGTTGTTATGGAGATCTACAAGAGAAACTTTCCTGGTCGTAGTTATTAGATTCTGTCTTGTACATGGTTTAAGTAATTCCCTAGTATTCTAGCGTCTGATGTTAAAGGAAAGTCCGACCTCCGACATGTGCGTTCTAAGCTCTGTCCCTAAGACCAGTGCTGCTATGTACTTATCAACTCTCCTATGTGATTAGTTGTGTACTCAATCCATTCTGAACAGTAATAATTATTGTTCGCTTTTATACTGATTACCTGAAAATAGACTGTAATCTTCTAGAAAGGCGATATAATTTTTTTGTTATAAGTAAGAGAAGGTGGTAATTTTGAAAAAAAAAATATAAAAAAATAAAACACCGGTGACTAACTCAAATAAAAATTGGTATAAGAGATAAGTACATCATAAAAATTAGAAGGAGTAACTGATCAGTGAAGATGGATACTGGGAAAGTGGGGTGGGGGGGGTGCGGGAGGAGAGACTTATGCCAACTAATTTGTATTTAATGGTGTAGAGAATCGAATCTCCATCTCTCGTGTTGTAGCTTCACAAACTAATGATTGAATCAAGTCGTGAGAACACGTTTAAATGGGATGAGAGCTCTATTATTTTTCTCATATTATCAATAAATGAATGGAGAGGTCTTACTCATTTATAAAGCAAACGTGATTAAAGCAGTGCTCGAAATTATGTATTTCACGTATGTATTGATATTTAACCAAGTCGTGATATCTAGCTTTACTTTCCATGTTAAATAGAGAAAGGATTGTGCTTATATATAAAAAAGAAAGCCAAAAAGAAGAATTAGGATCCACCCAAAAGATTAGATGCTTGATGGAGATTAATTAAGATTTAAATGATAGGTTTTGGTGGGAAAATGATTCAGCACTTCGGCTTGGAAGGGACAATTGGTTCCCATCACATTTCTAATACTTTAAGCCCACCTTTCGGACTTGACGAGATCATTTAGGATTCATCGGCATGATTACAAGGTTGTTCCCTATAGATGTCTCAAATTCTGCCTGTCCATACATGTGTCCAACTCAAGGAAAGGAGGAAAAAGAGAAGAATATGTTGGTGATCGAGGAAGTTGTGGTTGTGGCTTCATCCCTTGCAAAACTATGTATCATCCCTTGCTAGACTGTGTTTTTACATGTGTCTAAATCAGACAAAGGGTAAAAGTAGAAGAATATATCTTTTCGGTCAGAAAATTGCAGCTTTCCTTGATATTTTGGACTATACTATGCAATGATTGTGGTAGGTTCTATCTTAGCATAAAAAGATCATGATGCTAATGAAACTTGAACTACACGAAAGATGGGGCAATGATTCCAATCCACTTCATTATTTGCTCATATTCACGACTTGTCACGAAGTTTAGATCCGAAACAATTCTTTGAATCATTGGCGGCCGAAAAAAGTTTTCTTAATCTCTCTCTAAGTAACTATTTAATGAAGCTTACTCGGGTTTATAATTGATGGAATAAACTCAGACTTACTCCAATTTTAGCAATGTCTCTGGAAATATGTCAATCGAGCAAAATATGTCATCTAATCCACAAAAACTCCAGTAATTAGCATCACCGATGAGAAGGTGGAAGGAATTGACCTTCTACAATAGGGAATACCAAGAATGCATAGACCAAGTGAATGCCATCTTTTGAAGTGACAAATGCTAAAAGTTCTTGAAAAATGAAAGCTTAAGAATTCTAGAACTTTATCTCTATATTTTTAGGAACCAAGTAGCATTTTCTGTGATAAGTACCAAAAAATCCCAAACTTATAGCATTAGTAATAATTCAATTATAAACTTTTCAATTAGACCAATCTAGTCTTAAATTTTCACATTGGTACCAATTCAGTCATTTTAACTAATTTTGGTTAGTCGATACTAATATAGACGTTGGCCAGTGGTCAACGTTGACATGGACGCCGACGGGTGGCTAATGCTGATATGGCAATTTTAAAATAATTTTTACTTTTTTCCAAATTTTTTATTGATTTGTTTTTCTCTTTTTCCTTTTCCTTTATTTCTTTTCTCCTCCTCCTCCTCGGGCTTCTTCTCCATGTAGTGCTTGGACGAGGGCGCGCCCAAATCTAGGTGAAGTTGCCTTGCCCAATGCCCGCGACCCTAGGCGAGATCAGGCAAGGGCCATGACTCTCATCTAGTGGTCGGCTATTGTAGAGAGAAGAAACCCAAGGAGGAAGAAGAGAAAAAAGAAAAAGAAAAAAAGAAAGGAAAAAGAAAAAAAATTGAATTTTTTTTTAAATTGCCATGTTGGCATTGGCCGAATAGCATACTTGGGCCGGCATTCACATTAGAGCTAACTGGTAAAAATTGGCTAGAAATACTAAATTAGTGTCGATGCGAAAATATTTATGACTAAATTAATTTAATTGAAAGGTTTATAATTGAATTGATACAAATGTCATAAATTTATAACTTTTTTGATACTTTTGTCAACATTTCCTAGCAATCACCTTTTCCCTTCTTCTCTTCTAACCAATTGGTCTATCGTTGGGAGCCATTAAACATGGGGACCAAGTGCCTCACTTTATACATTCTCCTTTTGCTGGGCACTTTCCATGAGCTCTATATAAACTGACCTTTGGCTTCAAACTTGAGCACAAGAAAGAAACCAATCCGAAGCCCCCACTTAAGTTTCTAGTTTAGCTCACTCTCCTCCTACTAACTCACCCTCAAATGGCACCTCATGCCAATCGCCTCGCCGATATTGGAAGGGAGGGTTTCGCTCTAGTGAACAGATTTTATGGTAGAGGGACATCAGGTCAAGCACCAAAGAGGCAATACGATGTCCCAAAAAAGTATTCTCCCGTTCCTAGCGACGAGAGGGAAATCGATTGCAAGAAGGCCGCCAAAAAATACAATGGAATGGTGGTCACCAAGTACTAAACAAGAAGTTTGTCGGCTGGCGTTTCTAGGTTCTAGCGCTGTAAACATGTAAAGGTTCGAGTTAACTTCCTAGAAGGTAGAGGTAAACTGGATGAATGTGCCCTTGTCACGGTTTTCACCATGTTAGTCGTTTCGAACTCTATTATTGTGTTTATGTAACCGTTTGTTTTTCAGCTTTCTGGAGTTTACTCGTATACTTGGATGTGTCTAAGCTAGTAATTGGACCTATTTTATACTAAACATTCCGCCTTTTATTCCTCTTTTTGGTAAAATTTATGGCGATCTATGGTATAACTGTTCACTTCATTGGCATAAAAAGAATATTTCGATCATTTCCAAAGTGAATGATCATTACTTAAATAACTTGCCAATGTTCTGGTCCAAAGACTGTCCTAGAACTAGGAGGCCCATCGGACACTGTGGTTCCACTCCTAAGTTGCTCCTGCATGATTCATTCATAATTTGAGCGAGATTTGATAAAGACTCGCCAAAGCCAAATCATCCAATTACGCAAGATTCGGTTGTAAATCCAGCAAGCACTCGCAACATATTACTTCGCAGATGGACCGTTCTTTGATTTATTGGTGCAATTGCACTCTTTTTCTTGTCTAGGATGCTCACTATTCTCTAGGATCAAACGTTACTATTTTTGTAGTGCAAAAATATGTCCCCTAACTTCCAAGATATGCCACGGATAATTCAGAATTTGGGACACCTGGAGTGCCATAACTTGGCACAGATGGACACTTAAGTGCCATAACTTCGAAAATGTATACTTAAGTGCCAGTTTCGAAGTTAAATGGAACACTTAGGTGCCACTCGGCAAAATTCCGGCCAAATGGCTGACGTGGCAATTTTCTGGCAAGTTTGGTCCAAAACGGCGTCGTTTGCATTCGATGTGGCGAGAAAATGCAGAAATGATGCCGTTTCATGTTTGATATGTAAATAATAATATAAAAATTAATTAAATCAAATTCAAACTTAATTTTATTTAAAATATTCTAAAAAATAAAAAATAATAAAAAAGGGAGGCTGAAGGGGGCGGTTGAGGTTGAGTCCTCATCGTCGCCGCCTCCTGCCGTGGCGGGAAGGGCCGGTGGCGGAGGGAAGAGGGTCGGCCGGGGTCGCCGGCCCCCGCCGATCGGCGGCGAGGGCCGCAAGCCCTCCCCGATCGTGCGAGCCCTCACCTAGATCCGGGGCGAGGTTGCGGCCCTCGCCCAGATCCGACGAGGGCTGCATGCCCTCGCCAATATTTGGCGAGGGTTGCGGGCCCTCGCCGCCACCGGGAAGGGTCGGCGACGGAGGGGGAGGGTCGACCCGGGTCACCAGCCCCCGACAGGCCGGTGGTGAGGGTCGCGAGCCCTCGTTGGATTGCTGCAAGGGCCGCGACCCTCGCCCCCAGATTTGGGCGAGGACTAGCGGGCCCTCGCTGCCGGTCGGTCGGTAGCCGGCGACCTCGGCCAACCCCTCCCCCTCCGTCGCTGGCCCTTCCCGGTGATGGCGGTGAGGGCTCGCCCCTCGCCTGCCCCCTTCGACCTCCCTTTTTTATAGTTTTTTTAGAATATTTAAAAAAATTAAGTTTAAGTTTAAATTTAATTAATTTTTATATTATTATTTACACATCGACACGAAATGGTGTCATTTTTGTATTTTCTCGCTATATTAGCGTGCAAAATGACGCCGTTTTGGACCAAACTCATCGGAAAATTGCCACGTCAGCTATTTGGCCGGATTTTTGTCGGAGTGGCACCTAAGTGTTCCATTTAACTTCGAAACTGGCACTTAAGTGTACATTTTCGAAGTTATGGCATTTAAGTGTTCTCCCGTGCCAAGTTATGACACTTGGGCTGTTTTTCTGCCGATAGTTCACCTCATATTCATAAATTACAAGCGGCAAGCATAAAATATCAGGGACCCACATGTTAACAAGCAAAACACGTTATTTTAGTGAATTAAGTAGTTCAGCTTAATTAAAAGAAAGAAAATAATTTTACCAAAAAATAAGAAAAGAAAGAAAAGAATAAATGAAGGGGGACTCATGATGCACATATCATCAAATATGCAAAGGTAAAAGTTTTAAGGCTCATGGATTTCTCTTGGTAATAGAGCAGTGCGCATAATCTTTTTAGCATGCTTTCTCGATCCACTTTTGACTAGAAAGTTGGATTCTGAACTGTTTCGCGGGCTTTTGATGAAGTTTCTCCGGTCTATTGGTACCTGGTGGTGGTGCAAATGAAGGTAAGTGCGTGGCTCCAAGCAGAATCGTTAAGTTCTCCGAGAAAGAAACATATGAATCTTGAAACGCTCGGAAAAGTTTCCACCGAGAGAACGATCAACTTGGTGAAGCAATTTAGTTGCTGTAGGCATGCCAAACATCTTTTTAAATCCCTCCAAAATCCCCGGAGATCTGAACCGAGGAATTATAAGTACCAAAACACGTTCAGCAGTCGCTTGCTCCTCTCCTTGCGTGAAGGCCCGAGTATTATACGAATGAATTAAGCTGCTCGACATGGCGCGACATGAACTATGTTACATCAATTTTGCTCAGTGCAGATCGTGGCAATTATTCTATGTTTGGTTTACTAAGAAGCAGTGTTGACACTACATATGGAAGGATTGTACCTCTTACTTCCCGCAAGCAGATGCATGATAAGCTTACACTGCTAAGACAACTTATTGTGATCCCTCGAAGAAACAAAATCACGTTATGTCTATGTTTATCAAGAGACTAGAGAGCTGCTTTAAAAAAAACTAGCATAAGATTAGTTAGCACCGACCTACCGCACAATAAGGGTTTAGCTTGGAATCCAAGTCGACAAATCTGTTCGATCGCATATTGCTTTTGCTAGTTTAATAAGGAATGAACTTGGCAATCATGTTGCCTTTGGGTTTCCTCCTGACTTCGTCCATCGAATGATGACTTGCATCCGGTCCCCCAAATATTCTATCTCCCTTAATGGTGAGCTACATGACTTCTTTTCAAGTGGACGAGGGATTCGGCAGGGTGACCCTATGTCCCCCTATTTATTCACTCTTGTTATGGAAGTTTTTTCTGGGATTCTCAACACCCAATCTGGCAAGCTGGGTTTTGATTTCTTCTGGAGATGTAAAGCAACCAGGCTCTCTCACCTCTTCTTTGCAGATGACGTTCTATTATTCTCGGAAGCTAATATGTCATCTTTGCGGCTTCTTTTGGATGGAATTCATTCCTTTGCTAGCTGGTCTGGGCTCAATCCTAACCTCAACAAAAGTGAAATCTTTCTTTCGGGTGGCCCTGAATCTCTAAGGAATGCTCTGGTGCGTACCTCTGGATTTCAGCTGGGCTCTCTCCCTTTTAGATACCTTGGTGTACCTATTATCTCTTCCAGATTGGGCAAGGAGGCATGTGTTTCCCTAGTGAATACTATTACTTCACGTCTTCAATCCTGGACAAACCGGTTTCTTTCTTTGGCTGGCAGATTGCAGCTAATCAAATCTGTCCTTCATTCTATCCAGGTTTATTGGTCTAGTGTTTTTATCCTTCCCGCCTCAGTCACTAACCAAATTGAACAGATTTTCCAACAATTTCTTTGGAGAGGCCCAAGTTAGGGGCTGGAGGCGCAAAGGTGGCATGGGTGGATGTTTGTTTACCTAAGGAGGAAGGCGGTTTGGGTATTAGATCCCTTCGGATGAGCAATATTGCTATCATGCTCAAGCACCTATGGCTCCTTTTCACCGATAAGGAGTCCTTTTGGTCTAAATGGATTCATTCCATCTTCTTAAAACATAAAAATTTCTGGATTGTCCCAAGACCTACCTATTGCTCTTGGGCTTGGAAGAAGCTGCTTGGCCTTCGTGACTTGATCCAACATCATTTTAAATGGCGCGTTGGTAATGGGCTATCTGTCTCTTTCTGGTTTGATCACTGGCACCCTCCTGGTCCCCTCTACAAGCTGTTCTCTGACCGTGAAATCTATTGCTCTGGTATATCAAGGCTTGCTACGGTTGCTACTGCTTTTTCTGCCTTTCCCCTATCTTATGCTGTTGCCTCCTCTATTAGTAACTGGAATGATCCCCTTCCAACCCTCAATGAGGCCAGTGATCGTCTTCTATGGCTTGCTCATTCCTCAGGAGTGTTTTCTACTGCCTCAGCTTGAAGCCTTCTAAGGCCGAGGGATGTTGTGGTCCCCCAGTCGAGATTTATTTGGAACCCCTCTTTACCTCCTCGATATCAAACCCATCTATGGTTAATCTCCCGCAATCGTCTGCCAACCTAGGTACTGTTATTAGCTCACGAGAGAATCCCTAATGTTACTTGTGCCTTCTGTTCTTCTACACCAGACTCGGTCGATCACCTTTTCTTCGGATGTTCTATCACTAATCACCTTGCATCCTTTTGGGCGGCTAAGTGTAACTTACCTTGGAGGAATCATGCTTGGAATGACAATCTTTTATGGGTTATTGAACACATTTCTGATGCATCCTTCCACCAATCCTTGGCTCGCTTTGCCTTTGGTGCCCTATGCTATCTCATCTGGAAAGTAAGAAATAACATTATCTTCCGCAATGAAAGATTATACCTCCCGGCTTTAAAGGACCTCCTTCGTAAAGCTGTCAATGATAAGGCTTTATCATTTCCCAAGGTCCTGACAACCCCGTAATAGAAGACTTCAACTTAGTTGGGGCATCCCCCTACCATCTTTGATTGATTTTGCTTATTGGCGCCCTGTTGCGGCCTGGTTTCCCTTCTTGGTGCCTCTCCTCTTCTTCTCCTCTTTTTTTCTTTTCCTTGTGCGGGCCACAGTGTTGTGTGCTCTTTGCCCTTGGCCGCTGTTTGGCCTTCTTTGCTGCTGCTTTTATCTGCATTGTATCTCTCTTGCAGCTCCCCCCCTTCTTTCTTTTCCCTTGGCCTCGGCCCCCTCCCACTCGTTTGGATTTGTTGTCCTTCTGAGTGTGAGTTGGTGCCGGGTCCCCTCCCTTTGCTGTACTTCTGTATAGCTTTTTGTGCAAAATTCTATATACCTATTACCTTTTACCAAAAAAAAACTTGGCAATCATGCGGGAATCATTCTATCACATTTCTAATACTTAAACCAACCTTAAGACTGTTTTTCCGGGACTTGAGGATGGGAATACATAGTGTACGCTTCTTGCTTTGGCTAAGTCTAATATAACAAAGAAAAGTAACCACAAAATATATATTACATATTATATATAAATATAAATATAAATATAAATATAAATATATATGTATATATGTGCGAATTTCTGGTGAAAGGATCCTTCTAATCCATAATCACTAGAACGGTTAGTTAATTTAATAAAACTCCAAGATGCCAATGAAACTTCAGCTGCAAGAAATGTAGGCATTCCATTTATTTCACACCGCTAATAAACTATATCTCCGAAATATTTTAACTGTTTATTCTCCCTTATCGGTGAAAACAATCTAAAATATCTTCACCTTTGCACTGATCGAATCATCGACTGCATTTGTGGTACCGTAATTTCATTAGAATCGCTTATAGGAGAATGCATTGACCAAGTCAAGATTGTCAATAACAAATGGTACAAAGGAAAAGTTTCTGGTTATGGTCCTAAAATCTTTGGGACCGCAAGGCATAGCATCCTTTATAAAATTATTACTTCTTTTCTTCTTTCAAGTGTTTGTAGATCTTTGGGATCAGAAATGGGGGAACTTATGAGGCCTTGCTTAATTCCTTCTATGTTTTCATAACCCATTTCATTGGCTCTTATATAAAGTCCTCTTTGGCCTTCCAACTCCATCACTAGACACAAACCCCACCCCTCCCCCCCACAAAAAAAAAAAAAAAAAAAAAGCCGATACACTACTTTCTCACTCAACTCACTTGTCATTCCCCTCTGCGATAAATCTCAAATGAGAAATAAGAATAGTAGGAGTGCCAAAACTTTTATATGGTGCTCACTTAAGTGTCAAAATTTTATTTTCGCTCACTTAAGTGTCACATCAGAGTAAAATTGCCCACTTAAGTGCCACTTTTGGCCAAATGTCTTATGTGGATTTTTAAATTTTGTTTAAATTTTGTTTTTGTTTCTTGTTTCTTTTTTTCTTCTTTAGGGCCGGCAAGGATCACCGATGACCCTCACCGGCCATGAAACCCTTACCTTGGCCGTGAAGGCCTTGGGCGAGGCCATCAGGGCCTTGCCGGTTTTGGGTGGCTACAGGTGAGGGTCCTCGTGGCCTTGCTGCTGTTGGCAAGGCCTTGACACCATCGCCTAAGGCCTTTGCGGCGAGAGAGGTAGTGAGGACCCTTGCCAGGGGCCTTGCCCAAGGCCTTTGCAACCGAGAGCGAGGTGGCCATTGCCTAGATTGGGTGAAGATTTTGTGGCCGGCGAGGGTCGTCGATGACCCTCACTGGCCCTAAAAAGAAATAGAAAAGTAAAATATATTAAAATTTTTAAAATAATATTAAAATAATATTTCCGACGGCCACATTAGCTTTTCCGGAGGGGCAAATCAGAAGTGGCACTCAAGGGATCGATTTTTCAAATTTGTGGCATTCAAATGAGCAAAAAAAAAGTTTTGACACTCAAATAAGCTCTTTGCGAATGTATTGACACTTGTACTGTTCTTCCTTTCTCAAATGGCACCTCATGCCGACCACCTTGTCGAAGTTGGAAGAGATGGGTTTGCAACACTAGACAGAATTTGCAATCCAAGGCCGATGGCTCAAGGGTCAAATAGTCGAAACATCCCCCAACAATCCCACGAGGCTGTCACAGGCACGGCGGCTCCTTATCATGATAATGTCATTGATAGCAAGACCGCGGCTAGGAAGTACAAGGGAGTGGTTGTTATGGAGATCTACAAGAGAAACTTTCCTGGTCGTAGTTATTAGATTCTGTCTTGTACATGGTTTAAGTAATTCCCTAGTATTCTAGCGTCTGATGTTAAAGGAAAGTCCGACCTCCGACATGTGCGTTCTAAGCTCTGTCCCTAAGACCAGTGCTGCTAACTCACGTACCACTTTGATCGGCAAACAACCGAACCCTTGAGAAACTTTTCACCCCCAGGATGTGATACATCGAGGTGTCAAACGACTCCTTATCAACTCTCCTATGTGATTAGTTGTGCACTCAATCCATTCTGAACAGTAATAATTATTTTTCGCTTTTATACTGATTACCTGAAAATAGACTGTAATCTTCTAGAAAGGCGAGATACATCTTTTTGTTATAAGTAAGACAAGGTGGTAATTTTCAAAAAAAAAAAAATAAAATTAAACACCGGTAACTAACTCAAATAAAAATTGGTATCAGAGATAAGTACATCTTAAATGCCGTGACTTTTGGATGGTGCTCACTTGAGTCAACTTTTTCCCAATCACTCTACTGCCAAATCAGTAAAAAATGGTTCACTTGAGGGTTTATTTCAGTGAATTGTCCTACATGGCTTTTTCATTAAATTTTGATTGCGATGTGACTTCTTTTAGAAGAAATTTAATTCCAACATGGATAATCTTTGGCTGACGAGGCGAAACAGGGCCAAAATGATGTCATTTTGGTCCTTAATTTATTTCAAAATGAAACATTAAATTCTAGAAAGGGGATGCTCGTTGGAGAAGCTTGAGCAATTGAGAGTTTTGAGCTTGAGATGAGCTGTGGAGAGGTTTGAGCTTAAGAGATAACACAAAGGGAACCGGTTGAATCCGCTTCGGCGAGGTCGAGATAGCACTGATTTGGACGAATTGTAAAAAATTGTCGGGTTTGGAACATGAATTATCATGCTGCTCGTCGGAATTGTGCAACTCGCAAAGAAGTTGAAGGTGATGGAGATGCCACGCTGGGTGCATCAGTGGAAAATCACTAGCATCTTCCTCCAGCAAATCTCTCTTGATGATGGGTATATTATCATCGTCAATTGTACACCAACGTTGAATGACTAAGCTCGAGGAACCATGTCTCAACCTCCGGAGAAGAAGAGAGAAAAGCAGAGGATTTGGCTAGCTACGAACGCTCTTCCCCCTTTTTGCAGAAAGAACACTAAAAGCACCATATTTTTCATATGACACCTATTTTAATGCCAAATTTTTTTGAGCGATTACTTAAATGCTACTTTTTTATTTAAAAAAAATCACTTAAGTACCATTACCGAATTGAATTATGAGAAAATCTGATGTGACAATATTTTAATATAATCCAACGTGGTTCAGCGGCGAGATGAAGGCAAATGACATTGTTTCGGCCATTTGTTTGACCTTAAAATAATGAATTAAGGCTAAATCCAAAATGTCTGTTAAGCCCTTACCCTAAATTTAGGAATTGGGGTAAATTTTGAGTCATCTTTTTTGTTTGGAACCGCTCTAAGCAATCTTCTTCACCATACTTGCCTACTCTTGAAAGCTGTTGAGGCAGAGGTTTGGACGCGGAAGAAAAGGAATTCGCTTGGTTCCTAAATGCCCACTGAGGTGAGCCCCGAAGAGGAAGTTGTGAGTGAGAAGGCTACTGCTGGTTTAGATAAATATGATGAATGAGATTGAGAAGAATGGTGATGATAAAGAGCTAGAAAGCAAAACTACCAGAGAAAGAAAGTCCTGAAAGCGTTGCGTGCTAATGATTAGGGCTGGTGAAGCAGGATCGAACGAACTTCGAGTACTTGAAAGATGTGGTCAGAAAATAGGGGCAAATAGAGTGTCTTCTTCAGTGCTGTAAAAACATTATGACACTTGTAGATTTCTTGTCCAACCAATCTTGTCCATTGTTTAATTGGATAAAAGTTGATAATCACTCCAATTAAAATTGGCAATTTCAATAGAGAGGTGATAAATTTAAGGATTGGTAATAACTAAGGCAAATAAAAATTGCTTATTCAATAGAAAAGTTGGTAGATCTAAAAAAAAATTACCAAATATGAATTGGCAAACCAAATCTAATAGGTATACTAATGAGAGAAAACCCGGTAAGTCACAAATTTTTTTTTTTTTGGTGGAAGATAAGTCACAAAATTAAGTTGGTAAATCTAATGCGTTTGTATGAGACATGAATCAAATTTGATAAAAAATGACATAAGTTAACAAATAATAATAAAAAAGACCAAAGGGACATCGGTAAGTAGCTCAAACAAGAGTTAGTACCTCAAAACTTCGGAAAAGTTGATAAGTCACTAAAATATAAATTGGTAAGTTCATATATGAGTAAGTAAATTAAAGGCGTCATGAGTAAGACAAAAATCTAGAAAAAGGTAAAAAGAAGAGTCGGCAATTTCATGTAAATAAGTTGTCGGATAACCGGTGTAAAAACATTAAAAAAATATTCCATCTTTTGGGAAGGGAAAAGTAGATCCGTCCTGCTACCCTGAGGAAGCTCCAGTGCGTGGAAGCAGAATCCGTTTTGACGAGAGAATCATTTTGACTGGAGGGAAAAGCGGGACGCGGAAGGAAAGAATCCGAGAACGCCGTATTCGATATAAAGTAAAAAGCTTTGATTGATCCTACTTTCGTCTACCCCAAATTGCATTTCTCACGCGGGGATGCTTGCGAAAGCACGACGACGAAAGCCTCAGAGATCAGCCTGCTCGATTGAGCCACTTCTTATGTCGTTTCCAGTTTCAATTCCATGTATGCCCCTTATTTTGACTTTCGGTAACACATTCCCTCTAAAGAAAAAGAATATATTCGGCGACGAAGTTGTAGCGTTTTTTGATGTTTCAGAGCTACACTTTGCAATTATGATGGAAGGTCCTATCTTAGCCTGAAAAATCATGATGCTAATGAAACTTGGACTACAAGAAAAAAGTTGGCATGATTCCAATATGCCACAAGTTTGGCTCTGGAACTATTTTTTCAAAATCATTTGCGGGTGAAGAAAGTCCTCTTAATTTCAATCTAAGTATCTAATTAATTCTTATTTTCAATCTAAGTATCTAATTAATCATGTTTACTTGTAATTATAATGATGGGATAAACTCAGTCAGACTTGCTACAATATTGTGATTTCAGCAGAAATATGTCGATCGAGCACACAAGTCCTTAGAAGTGATTTTTTTTTTTTTTTTTGGGTAAAAATGTCCTTAGAAGTGATTTAATTCATAGAGACTACAATAATTAGCATCACTCAAGAGAAAGTAGAAGGAATTGAGCTTGTACAATAGTGGAATGCGTAGAATGGATAGAACAAGTCAACGCCTTCCTATCTTTTGAAGTGTAAAAAGCTAAATATTTTTGCAAAAATAAAAGTTAAGAATTCTAGAATTTTGTCTCTATACTTTTAGGACCAAGGTATTATTTCCTAGCAATTACCTTTGGAACCCATTGAAATGTGGGTACTAAGGGCCTTCCTTTGTTCCTTCCCTATCTGCATGGCACTTTCCGTGAGCTCTATATAAACTGATCTTCGCCTTCAGACTTGAACACAAGAAAGAAACCAATCCAAAGCTCTCACAAAACTTTCATCTTCAGCTCATTCTCCTCCTACTAACCCACCTCAGATGGCAAATCATGCAGATAGCCTAGCCGATATTGGAAGGGGGGGTTTTGCGCTACTAGACAGATTTTATGGTGGAGGGGCATCGGTTCGAGCACCGAAGAAGCCATACAATGTCCCACAGCAGCATGCTCCCATTCCCAGCAACAAGAACGTAATCGATAGCAAGAAGGCCGCCGAAAAATACAAAGGAGTGGTGATCGTGGAGTACTACAAGAAGAAGTCTGCCGGCTGGCATTTTTAGGTTTCTAGCGCTGTAAATTGTAATGGTTTGATTACCTTCCTAGAAGGTAGAAGTAAACCGGACGAACAAGTCCTCGTCACTGTTTTCGTCATGTTTGTCATTTCAAACTCTAGTACTGTGTAGTACTGTGTTAATGTATACGTTTTGTTTTCTGGCTTTCTAAAGTTCGGTTGTATACTTGGATGTGTCTAAGCTAGTAACTGGACTTGTTTTATACTAAACATTCCGCCTTTTATTCCTCTTTTGGTTGACTTTATGGCAATCTATGGTATAACTGTTCGCTTAATTGGTGTAAAAGAAGATTTCAACCGTTTTCATAGTGAATGACCACAACTGACTTCAATCGTTTTCAAAATGAATGGTCACAACTAAAATAACTAGCCAATGATCTGGTTCAAAGACTGTCCTAGAACTAGGTGGCCCATTGGACGCTGTGGTTCCGTTCCTGAGTTGCTCCGGCATGATTCAATTTGTAATATTGAGCAATATTTGATAAAGACTCACCGAAGCCGAACCATCTAATTATGCAAGATTTGGTCGTAAATCTAGCAAGTACTTGCATCATATAATTACATAGATGGACCATTCTTTGATTTATTGGTGCAATTGCATTCTTTTTCTTGTCTGGAATGCTAACTATTCTCCAGGATTAAATGTCACTGTTATTGTAGTGGAAAAGTATTGTTGGGTCTAGAATTATCACCTAGAGAGGAGGGTGAATAGATGAATATGCGAAATTTAAAATTAATTGAGTATAATACTGCAAAAGGATGTATGATAAAAAAACTACACAATGATCAGATCTTTCTATGTGTAATAAACTATTAAACTGAATAAATGAGAGATTAAAGGATAGAGAAAATTGCACACAACAACTATAGTGGTTCGGCTTATAGTAAGCCTACGTCCGATCTTTTGTGCCGACAACCTATTGACTGGATTTCACTAGAGAATCAATCAAAGGTTACAAAGTTGGAGTATTCTTTACTCAAGTATGTGTGACCATATCTTCTGATATCACACTCTCAACCTCTGAGAGATTATAAAATGAGCTCACAAAGACGAGTATGTAAAGACGAAACTCTCTTTAAACTTTGGAATTTTAGACTTCAGCTCTATTATTTTTTTCAGCAATGCAATCTCCTTTTATACATCTCATTCTCTAAGCCGACTGTTGGATAGAGATATTGAGGATCATTCATCCAATTAATTCATTGGGCTTGAATGATATAGGAAGATCTGATTAGAGTCTCTCTCTTTGATTTTGCTACCTATGCAACATAGATTAGGTTTCTATAAGTTGAGTTCGTCATTTGGAAAGTACGTTTCGTCTCCAAAATAATTGCCATGACGCTTCTATTACAAAGAAAGATTTCATTGACATTCATCCCTCCTGGACAATCAATATATAGAAAAAAAATGTAGGCCAACTTATTAGCCAATGCGCTTCATATAATCCAAAATGATTACAAAGATCCAAAATCTTCTCGTAACATCTAAAGATTTGTATTGTCTTGACAATTGTTGTACAAATTATATCGTTGTCTTTGATTGTCATGACATAACACAATCTTCGTCATATAGAATGAGGATATCTCGAATAGCCAACTAAGTCTCTGAGTCTAATGATGAACAAAATTCGAGTTTGATGATATTAAGAACTTCTTCTTCAACTCCGGAAAACTCTTGAGGGACGTTAACAATACCATCTTGGTAATGGTTCCGAAAGTGCTCAACGCCACTTCTGTGGAGGATTATAGGCCTATCGCCTGCTGCAACACTATCTACAAGTGTATTACAAAGGTGCTAGCTAATCGGGTGGCCCTAGCTTTGAAGAACACGATAGGCCCTTTTCAGACTGCTTTTATAAAAGGTAGACGAATTAGGGACAATATATTGCTGGCTCAAGAACTATTCTCTAGCTTCCACCTTGAGCCTTATCTACCTAAATGTGCGATAAAGGTGGACTTCAGGAAAGCCTATGATACTGTGGATTGGGGCTTCCTTGAGAATGTGATGCTGGCCTTTGGCTTCCCTCACTCTGTCACTAGTCTAATTATGACGTGTGTTCGCACTCCTAAATTCTCAATTGCTTTGAATGGAGAGCTCCACGGGTTTTTTGCGAGCGGTCGAGGTCTTCGCCAAGGTGATCCCATCTCTCCTTACCTTTCACTATGGTCATGGAAGTGCTCTCGGGGATCATTCTTAAGCACTCCTCGAGGCCTGATTTCAAGTTCTTCCGGAGGTGCAAGGCGGTGGGTCTTTCACATCTCTTTTTTTGCAGATGATGTCTTCCTTTTTTGAGGCGCACCTTCCTACGGCGATTCTCCTTAAGGAAGCTCTAAATATATTTTCCTCTTGGAGTGGCCTTTGTCCTAACGCGTGCAAGAGTGAAATTTTCTTGGCGGTGGCAATCCCTCCCTAAGGAATAATATTCTATTGGAGTTGGGCTTTCGAAAGGAAGCACGCGCCGATGCACTGGGGTTCCCATTATCACTTCAAGGATCAATAAAGCAGACTGTTGTACCCTGGTCAATCGCATCACTGCAAGGGTTCAGTCTTGGACCCACCGATTCCTCTCTATTGCTGGTCGGCTTCAGCTTATCAGGTCAGTTCTTCATGCTATACAAGCCTACTGGGCTAGTGTCTTTGTTTTACCTACAGCTGTGATGGAACAGATAGAGAAAATATATAGACAATTCATATGGAAAGGTCCGAACCTAGGCAGGGGTGGTGCTAAGGTAGCCTGGGATGAAGTTTGCCTTCCAAAGGATGAAGGAGGGCTAGGTGTTAGGAGGCTCCAAGATTGCAATAAAGCTTCCATGCTAAAGCATATTTGGATCTTGTTTTCCGACAAGGAAGCGCTATGGTGTAGATGGGTCCACTCCACGTTCTTAAAAAACAAGAATTTTTGGGTTGCTAGGAAGCCAACATCTGGATCCTGGGCCTGGAAGAGCTTGTTGACCCTAAGAAGGAATTTCAGGATTGGCGATGGCCAAACAACCTCTCTGTGGTTTGACAACTGGCACCCTAGAGGGCCCTTGAACCTGTTCTTCTCAGATTCTCTTATCTATAGCTCAGGGCTCTCTAGACAAGCTTGTGTTGCTGACCTCTTCTCGGATGCTGGCCAAGCTCTCGGGTTGGTGCTTCAATCGTGGGGGCAACCTCTTCCGATCCTGACGAATGACCCGGATCGTTGCTGTTGGCGAGAAAGCTCTTCGGGCTAATTCACTATGGCATCGGCGTGGAACTTCATCAGGAAGAAGAGGACGCAGGTCCACTGGTACTCCTTCGTATGGGACAACGCCATAGTGCCTTGATATCAACTCAATCTTTGGCTCATGGCCAAGCGTAGGCTTCCAACCTAGGACCTCCTTCTGGCCTATGGTATAATTGGGAATGCTGCTTGTGCGTTTTGCAAGAATGTGCCTGACTCTCTTGACCACTTGTTTTTTGACTGCTGTGTCACGGCTAGCGTTGCTTTCTTTTGGGCGTCCGTATGCAATTTACCACAGGCGCAACAGAGGTTGGGGGGAGAATTTCAGATGGGCAACTACCTATTTGATGGGAAAGAATTCTATAAGTGCATAGCCCGTTTTTCCTTTGGCGCGTTGTGTCACATCATTTGGAAAAATAGGAATGACATCATCTTTAGAGACCAACCTCTCTCAATTCCGCCATCAAGAACCACCTCTTCAAAGTGGTCCGAGACAAGGCTATCACCTTCAGAACGTCGAAGACAATTTCGAAACGAGAAGGCTGCGAGAGAGTTGGAGCCTAGACCTGATTATTTTCAATGGGGACCCGTAGGTCCTTGATCGACGCTAGCCTCCTCCTTGCTTTTGTCTTTGTTTGATAGCCGGTCGAGCTAGCCGTGCTTAGTTTGGCCTTGTTGTTGTAGTTGTTGTGCCGCCTCTGCGGCTTTTGCATCTCGTCACCCTTCCACTTCTTTTGTTACTACATTTGGAGTGCAAGTTACTGTGTCGAGATCTTTTTGTACATTTGGCTCTTCTTAATATATTTCTTACCTTTTACCAAAAAAAAAACTTCTTGATTAGATGAACAAGTCTTTCAGTTTGATGCTCTTAGTCTGTTGATATTCAGAACAAAGTCCGAACATCATTTTTTAAGAATATCACCTGAAAATACTTTTGTCAGATTCAATAGACACTTATGGAAGGTTTTGTAAATCTTCAAAACATATTGGGAAGTTTTCTCAACAAATATGTCCTCTTACATCCAAGATATATCATGGATTATTCACCTCCTATTCATAAATTACAAGCAGCAAACATAACAATGTCAAGGTTCCACATATCAACAAGCAAAAGCACGAACTTTATTTTTAGCGAATTTAAGTAGTTCATCTTGTTCAAAAGAACGAAAAGAATAAATGAAGGCATGATGCACCTATGAGGGTAACTCTAGGTGTCTCAACTCAAATATGCAAGGATCTAATTTATAAGGCTTACGGATTCTCTTAGTTATAAAGCAGTGCGCATAATCTTTTTGGCATGATTTCTGGATCCTTTTTTGACTAGAGAGTTGGATTCTGAACTTTTTTGCGGGCTTTTGATGAAATTTCTCCGATCTTTTGGTACCTGGCGGTGGTGCAGATGGAGATTAGTATGTAGCTAGCAGAATAATTAAGTTCTCGAAGAGAGAATCATATGACTGGAAGGTTGTGAAAAGAGAATCTTAAAACACTCAAAAAAGTTTCCATCGAGAGAGACGACCAATTTAATGAAGCAATAGAGTTGTTCCAGGCAAGCCAAACAGCTTTTAAATACCTCCCAAGTCATCGAAGATCTAAACCGAGGCATTACAAGGAACAAAACAAGTTATTTGGCAAGAGGTGGACACTACAAGTGTTAAAACCTAGCACGGGATACTTATGTGTCAAACGTTTTAAAAGGTATATTTAAATGTCAAAATCGGAGAAAAATGAAACACTTGAATGCCAATAGTGAGAAATTCAAGTCAAACAGTTGACATGGCATTTTTAGGCGACTTTTTTTATTGGCGTGTCAATTTTTTTTTTTTGTGGCAATTATATAAAAAAAGGCAATTCTATAGATAAATAAAAACTATCCACATCAGTAAAAAGTCCCTAATTTTTTTAAATTTAATATTAATTAAAAATAAATTAATAAATTAAATTATTAAGAAAATGGGTGAACAGTAGGTTTGGCAAGGGTTTTGTAGCCCTTGCCGCCGCTGTCCCACCATTGCTGGAGAGGACTGGTGACGGTGGGGCAAGGTTGGTTGGGGTCGCCGGCCCCTAGGTAGTGGCCGACAACCTTGGTTGACCATTGGCGAGCCCTCACCCAGATCTGGGGTGCCGGTCATGGCCCTTGGTCCCTCTAGGTGAGGGCCAGCTAAGAAAACTTCCCGCTTGAGCTTTTTGTTCGGTTCTGATGTAATCAAATTAGGTTTACAAAGAAGTCGAGGTTGTTTATCGTGACTTATACGAACTCATTCATATTTGATGGCGTTCAGAATCAAATCTCTGTCTCTCCCAGTATGGCTTCAAAAATCATGTTTCAATGGGTCAAAAGATTTATGATTTTCCTGTTATCTGTAAATGAACAGATAGGTCTTGCTCGTTTATATAGTGGACATAATCGATAACCAATGCTCTAAGCTATGCAGTTTGTGCATCTATTGATCTTCAAACGAGTCATGATTTCTCGCCTTACTCCTCACGTTAAACTGAGAAAGGATATCGCCTAATTATACATAAATTTTAAAAAAGGAGAGTTAAGATTCACTCGACAGAATTGATGCTTATGGACATAAAGAAGGTTTAATTTACGGGGTTTCTACTCCTACATATCCTGACAATTTGTTAACAATAAGAAGCCCACTCGGAAAGGAGATTCAGATTGGAATGGACAATTGATTCAAAGCACATTTCCTAAATACTTTAAGCCCTCCTTCGGACTTAAAAGGACTGTTTAGGATTCATCAGTAAGACAGAAGGTGTCCACCTCAAGGAAAGGTGGCGATCGAGGTAGATGTGTATGCGACTTCATCCCTTAACGGAATGTGTTCGTCCATTTGTCGAAATCAGGCAAAGGAGAAAAGAAGAAGAATATAATCTATGGTCAGGCAGTTGTAGCCATCCTTGATATCTTATACTATACCTTATATTATTCTGCAATTATTATTGAAGGTGCTGTTCTTATCATTAAAAGATCACGATGCTAATGAAACTTGAACGACAAGAAGAGGTGGGCACGATTCCAACTTACTTCATTATCTACTCACCGTCCCAATTTGTCAAAAGTTTGGCTCCGGAACCATTTTTCGAGATCATTTGCGGATGAGAAAGGCCTTATTAATCTCTCTGGAAGTACCTAGTTATTGAAGTCTACTTGTCATTATAATTGATGGAATAAGCTCAATCAGAATTTCTGCGATTCAACTGATGTCACTGGAAATACGTCATTGGGACTCATAAATGGTGGTAACTAGGAGCCTTCCTTTATCCCTTCTACATTTCCATGGCACAATCCATGAGCTCTATATAAACAGATCTTGGCCTTCAAAATCGAATGCAAGAAACCAATCCAAAGCCCACGCATAAGTTTCTAGTTTAGCTCACTCTCCTTCTACTAACTCACCCCCAAATGGCATCTCGTCCCAGTCGCCTCGCCAATATTGGAAGGGAGAGTTTCCCTCTAGTGGACATATATTATGGTGAAGGGACATTCGGTCCAGCACCAAAAAAGCAATACAACGTCCCAACGCAGTATGCTCCCATTCCCAGCGACGAGAATGTAATCGATAGCAAGAAGGCCGCTCAAAAATACAGAGGAATGTTGGTCGTGGATTACTGCAAGAAGAAGTTTGGTGGCTGGCGCTTTAGTTTCTAGCGCTGTAAACGTGTAATGGTTGGAGCGACTTCCTAGCAGGTGGAGGTAACTGGATGAATCAGTCCTTGTCATGGTTTTTGTCATGTTAGTCATTTTGAACTCTGGTACTGTGTTTATGTATAACTTTTGTTTTCTGGCTTTCTGAAGTTTAGTTGTATGCTTGGATGTGTGTAAGCTAGTAATTGGATCCGTTTGATACTAAGCATTCCACTTTTTATTCCTCTCTCCGATAAAATTTATGCCAATCCATGGTATACTCAAGACGTTGAATAGTATGAAAAAGGGGACTTCAATCGTTTTCAAAGTGAGGACCACAACTTAAAAGAACTCGCCAATTTTCTGGTCCAAGGACTGTCCTAGAACTAGGAGGCCATTGGACACTGTGGTTCCATTGCTGAGTTGCTTCTGCATGATTGAGCTCATAATCTTGAGTAAGGTTTGATGCAGACTCGCTGAAGATGAAACATCCAATTTTGCAAGATTAGGTAGTAAATCCAGCTAGCACTTGCCACGTATAACTACACAGATGGAGCATTCTTTGACTTATCGGTGCAATTGCACTCTTTTTCTTGTCTTCGATGCTGAACTATTTTCTAGGATCAAATATCATTGTTATTGTAGCAGAAAATATGTCCTCTAACTTCCCAGATATGTCACGAATTATTCACCTCCTATTCATAAATTACAAGTAGCAATCGTAAAATGCTAGGGATCTGCATGCTGACAAGCACAAGTTATTTTCTTTTCTTTCTTGGATAAAAGCACGAACTCTCTCTTTAGGGAATCAAGTTCTTCATCTAAACCAAAAGAATGACAAGAATGAACGAAGGGGACCCCTGACGCACATATCAAGTTAACTCTTGGGGGTCCTCAACTCAAATATGCAAAGATCACTGATCTTTAAGGCTTGTGGTTTTCTCTTAGTTATCAGAACAGCGTGCGTAATCTTTTAACCTGCTTTCTTGATCCACTTTTGACTAAAAGGTTAGATTTCAAGCCTTTTCGCGGGTTTTCAATGAAGTTTCTCCGATCTGTTGATACCTGGTGCTGTTGCAAATGAGGGTAAGTATGTGGCAGTTGGCAGAGTAGTTCTTCAGGAGAGAATCATATGGCTGGAAGGCCGTGAAAGAAGAATCATCGAACACCCAGAAAATTTCCACCGGTGAACCAATATAGTTGTTGCAGGCATGCCAAACAGATTTTAGATCACTCCAAAATCACCAAAGATCAAATTTGAGAAATTATAAGTACTGAAACAAGTTATTCAGCTGTCGCTCGCTCCTCTCCTTGCATGAAGACCAGAGGATTCTTTCGATGAATCGAGCTGCTAGACATGGCACGACACAAACTTCGTTACATCAATTTTGCTCAATTTGGATTGTCGCTATTATTGTACGTTTGGTTCACAAAAAAGCAATGTTGACGCTACATGTAGAAGGATAGTAACTCTTAATTCCTATGAGCAGATGCATTACAAAACTACAATGCTAAGAAAACTTATTGAGATCCATTGGATAAAGAATCCATGTTCAACGTGCAAAGTTTATTGGTAATTAAGAGACTGGAAAGCCACTTTGAAAAACTAGTAGAAGTTCAATTAATCAAGATATCATGCAGTAGGGGCTTAGCAAGGAATCCGAGTCGACAAGTATGTTCTTTCTAACAACTGCCTTTGCTAGTTTGATAAGAAACGGACTTGCGATCATAACTTGTCATAATCACGAATATTTTATCGTAATTCCTACGTAAAGTGTTATAACACATTAAAACTTTAATCTATGGTCAAGAAATACTATTTTGAGATCCGATGGTTATAAATCCTCATGACGAAAGGTGTTTTAGGATATTGTAAAAAGCCTCTGGTCAATTACTTAAATGTTGATAAGCCCGAAAGGTTCTTTCTCAAATCTTGACAGGATTTCAAGCTTATAAGTATCGTCATAATAGAAATTTTTTCTATAAAGTCACATTATAAAATACGGACAACGATTGGGACAAAGAAGTACCAAATGACGAAATTGTTTTAGCTCTATCTTCTAACCGGCAGTGCATGTATTAACAGCGAAAATTTGCCTGAATTACAGTCAAAATAAATCAAAATAACCAAAATAGTTGATCATGTTGTTATCATGTAAATTTCACAGGGAAAATTATCAAAAACGTCATAAACTTATTGCAATTATATCAATTTAGTTATAAATATATTTTTTTACTAATTTAGTCATAAACCTTTTGCAATTGTGCCAATTTATTCCTTTCAGTTAAAATTAGCTGGTTGGCACCGCCGACAATTTTTTTAATAATATTTTATTTTTTTCAAATTATTTATTGATCTTTTTATCTTTTTATCTTTTTTTCCTCTCTCCCCCTCCTTCTTTGGCTTTGGCAACGGGCTAGAGGGGAGGGTTGGCTGTTCGCCGGTGAGCTCACCTACGCCCTTGCCTAGCAATGGCGAGGCGAGCTCGCCCGGCCACCTCACCCGGTGATCGGCCGGCCCTCCCCTCTGGTCGCTCGCCGGAGTCGAAGAAGGAGGGGAGAGGAGGGAGGAGAAAAAAGAGAAAAAAAAAGGATAAAAAAGATAAAAAATCAATAAAATAATTCGAAAAAATAAAATACTATTAAAATAATTATCACGATGCCGGGCCGGTGGCCATGTCAGCGTCGACTGGCTAATTTTGGTCGAAAGGACTGAACTAACACAATTGTAAAATGTTTAAGATTGAATTAATAAAAAAAATAACTTTATGACTGAATTGGTACAATCACAATAGGTTTATGACTTTTTGGTAATTATTTTAAATTTCACGTGGTCCCAAAAAATTCAATAGTGTAACTCAATCATATGGTTGATGTAGGCTAAAAGTTTTCCCTATTAGGTGGTGAAATAGACATCTCTAAACTCTTGACTTTGTATTGCGTCATCCCAGATTTGACAAATTTATTTTGGCCAACACATTAAAAAAAAAAAAAAAAAAAAAGACAGTTCTGCATGGGAGGGGGGCAAAAAGTAGGCAACGCAAAAAATGAGTTGAAAAAGAGCCAAATATGAGTCCATTGGAAATCCACAACGACCTACATAGAATTTGGGCTTTTTGTGTTTTGAACTCATTTCAACCCGCTTTTAAATTTGAGTGACCCACGTACAATTTGACCCACGAAAATGGGTTTTTTTTTTGGTCAAAATTAAATTTTCATTCATTATCAAAATGATACATGAAAGAGAATCTCAAAAGCCATAGTAACAAAGCAAGTCTATAGAGCTCGAAAACAAACAAAAACTCATAAATAAAGGTATTTCATTAGAGCATGATCGTCAGAGATAATCATAGGCTCGTAATTCAAGAACAGATTTGGGACTGCATTGAAGCAAAAGGATTGGTGGCCAATTGCCAAGTCACACAACACCATCAATGATAAGTACATGTTGGGATATCCATATGTAATAATGGCTTTGCTTTTTGGCGGTGTGCGCTTAGGTTTGGCGTCTCCAGCACTATCACTATCTCTATCACGCCTCGGATCCTCGAGCGTGAAAGCATCCCACAACTGTCGATAAATTGTGATGTCTTAGGACTCGTCACTGACTCATTTTTTTTATATCTTTCGATTAAACGCAAGCGGAAACAATTAATACATCAACCAACACCTAGCCAAACATAAACATAGTGATAGTAAAGCAATACAACAGTAACACTTCCAAATTTCTACTATGTTTTATATATTTGTTAATCTCATGAAGTTTCATATTTACAAACTATTATGAAAAACCAGCAGCGGTCTAAGGGTAACTAAAATTTCTATAACGCAAGACCAATCCCTCATCTCCATAGGGACCCTTAATTGAACATGAAGGTTCTCCACATTACAAGCCTGAAAATAATAAACAGTAACGGGGTGAGAAAAATCTAACATCTTGAATTTCAGGTTTTGATTTCAATTGGATAAGTTGGGCCTTTCATCAACGTGACTATAGTGCTTTTCTCTGAGATGATCACTCATGAGATTATTGACCTATCAGGTGAAGCCATTAAGGGATTTTAATGCAATAGACTTGAGAATTCGATTAAGAATCGACTGCTCGACCATGCTAGTCTGCAAGGGTCATTATGGCATAATTAAAAATCGATCGGAGACCGGAGATAGGTCGATTTGATTGAGATGTGTGATCAAAGTGTGGGTGATTCCACCTGATTGCAAAATTCTCGTTGATCGGTGCTAGATTGATTTTCTATCATTTTGGGTACCCCGTGTCCATATTTAAAATCTTGAGATTTTCACGACCATCAAGAGTCGCCAATGTATCGAAGGGGTACGTGTGGTTCGAAGAAAATCAACCACGGGTCAATTGTACCAAAAATTTCTAAAAGCTACCCAGTAGGTTAGGTCATGCTAAAATCGCATTTGATTGAAATTAACTGTGAAATCGAACTTGAATTTAGAAATTGAGAATTCTATTATGTCACAAGTCATTTTAAGAGCGTCGACTCACCCTCTGAAGATTTTTCTACAAATCGAGTTTTTCGGCAAAAAATCAAGAATTGATGGAATTGTATTGAGAAAGTTAGAAGACCATTCTTGAACGCATTTTTGGCATCCAAGATGGATTTATTAGCACAGAAAAATATGGATTCAAGTGTGGACACATGGGATGAATTATTGGGACTTGAATTGAATTGAATTGAATTGAAGAGGAATTGAAGACTTTGATGGCCATTTGTCACAAAATTCGTATGCAATTGGACTTGTTGAGAGGCTTCATGAGGAAGTTTGAGGAGAGAGAATGGCTGAGGATGAAGGCTGAGGTGGTGGGGGCAAACCAAAGGAGGAAAGGACAAGTGTTGGAAGCTTAGAAGCCTCCTTGGGGTCCCCTCTCTTTAGTAGCCCTTCTTCCTCCATTGTGTGGCTTTCTCCATTGTTGAGGTCCCTTGGAAGCTTGAGAGAACCAAAGAAAACCGAGCACACTAGCCCCTCCACCGTCACTTGCCCATAGACCCCATTTTCCCCCTCTATTTTCTCTGATGTCGGTTTTTGTTCCAGCTGACCTTTCATCAAAGATCTAAGTTTAAAGTGGTCTTTCCGGACGAATTAGCCTTCATGCCACCCACCATTGTCTTCAACACATCCAAACCGTTCAAAGGAGTCCAACCTCGCACCGAACGGAGCCACCGGCCGTCCTGTACGTCGGCGAGAAGAAATCAGTCGCCGGTTCGTCGGTCCACTTGGTAGCATGCACGGTTTCACCTATTTCGCGTTTTCTTCGTGTTTTCTCCCATTCCGACCCTTCCTCCACCCATACCAACCACTAGCAAGTCCCCTTTGATTCTTGGGTGCCGCCAATTACCGACCACCCGCTCGCCAGAGCTCCAATAAGCCCGTTTCCTTGCCATTTAGCCGCTGGTTTTCCTTCTCAATCCTGCAAGATCAGAAGTAGAAACCAGCAAGGGTCTTGAACCTTTGTGGCCCGTTTCCGAGCCCTTCTCGGTCTTGCTTGGTGTTGTTGCTAGGAGGATTGTCGGCCGCCTCCGCATCGCCATTGCCGTGGACTCACTGGAACGCTAAAATGGTGAGTTTACTTACTAAACCTTGCTTAGGAGGTTAATTTTGCTTAAGAGTTGTTTAGATTATGCTAAGTATATTTAGGTGGTTAGAATAGTCTATTTAAATGCTAATTAGATTAGATGAACGATTAGTTTAGTGGATGGATTAATTAGTCTAATTATGTGATTAAATTAGTGTTAAACATGATTAGACTTTTAATTAATTAAATTAAATATTGTTTGATTGAATTATTTAATATTTAAATTAAATTAATTTTCGGAATTTATTTAATTATTAATTAATTAATATTTTCCAGAAATTATGCCAGGAGAGCCGCTTGATAGAATTTCGAGTTGATCGTTGTGGTATGTTTAGAATACACAATTGACAGCTAGATTGGTCAGTTGGTTGATGATTGTGTAATTGTGTGATAGTTGTGAATTAGTTGAATTATGCAACTAAGTGCTGGATTGGTTAATTGAATGATGATTTGTGAAATTGTGTGTTGATTGTGAATTGTAAGCGACTAGGCATGACACTTGACTAAGCCAGAGGACAGCCTAACTTGGAATAGGCTGTGCCCATTGAGCTATAAATAACCACCTCATAGAGGTTGTGCCTTTTAGGCTGTAATCAACCACCTCATAGAGGTTGTGTCCATTGAGCTGTAGTCTACCGCCTAACTTGGACAGGCTGTGTCCATCGGGCCGTAATCCACCGCTAAAGATTTAGTAGGCCGTGTCTGCTGAGCTGTAATTCAGAGTTGGGGATGAGTAATTGAAATGACCGTGTAATGGTCCTGTTGACATGTAATCGATTGAGTCGATTGATTGATGATTCGATTGGTTTGATAATTTGGTTAATTGAAGTGAATTGGTGAATATATGAGATATACTAACTTGTAGGAAGAAGTGAAGGCAAATGTAAGTTCTCTGACTCATGTTTGTGCTTGGGCAACTCTTATGGCGTATTTTCTTCTGAATAAGGGTTTAGGGGGTAGACTTGTCGAGACATTGTCTTACTGGTTATTGTATAATCATTTTCAAGTCCATAGAAAGTGGTCGTGGAGGACCGAAGCCCCGGAGTCTGTGGAGGTGGAGTATGAAGGACCGGTGTTTGTGTCCAATTAGTATATCGTAGGATAATTCCTTTTTGAGAGCCGACATTCTTGTAGACCTTTGAGCATACTCTTTTTGTACCTAAACCCCATTGTTTATAAGAATGTGCTGTTGTGAAATGTTACCCTACTTTCCTATTCTATGATGTTTATTGTTTAGGGATTTTTTTTATTCACTTCCGCATACGCATTAAAATGAAAGAGTTGTCGACATATCCTGGGACATCGCTATTTTATCAATTGTAGTGGGATGTGCGTGCGTTCGAGGATCAGGGCGTGATAAAAAAAATCTCAGCGAGTCAACCTCCTAAACCTCAACTATGATGCTAATTTGCCATGGAGGTAGTCCAAACATGTAGCATTACATATCTTTACCTTGCCTTGGCACACTCCTGCATATTAGTATATTCTGTACATCAATATTAATGGAACAAGTGTAATCAATAACTAGAACGCACAACTTTCAAGCACTAAGTATCCACAGTCTCGATTATGAGGTAAAACTCATTTTGGCCCGTCTTGTGACGTCCCGAAATTTAGCCCCTATTTCGAATGTATGAAATTGTTATTTCATCGATGCGCTTATGGTTATTTACTCTGAACTGATAACTCACGAGTTAACTAATCTATTAGGCAATGCTATAAAGGGTTATGAATGCGACAGACTAGAGAATTCGATTATAAATCGACCGCTTGACCATAATAATCGACAAGAGTCAATATTGCATTGTTATAAATCAATTAGCGAACTGATAAGCTGATTCGATAGAAGTATGTAATCGAATTATGAGTGGTTTCGCATGATTATGATGTTCGCATCAAACGACAATAAACCAATTTTTTATTGATATTATATTTAGGATATGTAATTGAACCCTTGCGATTACATGACAACCGAGGGTCGTCTATGATTCGAAGACGCACAAACGTGGGTTGAATATTATCGACCACGGGTCAACCATGCGAAAACCCCTAAAAGCTACCCGATGGATTAGGTCATACTAAAGTCGTGTTCGATCGATTTTAACCACGAAATTTAATTCGATTTTGAGTATTGAACTTTTGAGCGTGTTACGATTTAATTATTGGATGTCATCTCATCTTTCGTCAAATTTTCGACGAGTCCGAAATTTTTCAGAAAAAGGAATTTTCGGACAAAAAGGAAAGGGAAAATAAATTCGGATGAAGAGGCCAAGTGGGAATTTTGCTGCCCAAAAAGTTAATTTTTGAGAAATTAAAATTAAGAGATATTTTTGGGGGAGGGGGCGGTAAGGATAGGCTTAGAAGACTTTTGAGGCATGTAGATAGAATGTGATGATGGGCTTTTGGGATATTTTCCTAAAAAGTCTTTTTGTTTGCTTTATTTCTTCTCTCTCCCTTTGTCACGCCCCAAACCTCAAGTGCGCGCTCATCCCTCGGTGGTCAATAAAATTTGCGACATCCCACAACGCGTCGTTGACCCAATCGATTATGCACATGCGGAAGCGAATTAACTAATCCCCTGACAATAACATACATGTGATAGAAAAGTTGGACAACCATGCACATTAGTACAATCTGTAAAACATATGCATATAATCAATGCACTTATCAATTGGAGCATCTCACTATCAAATCAATCAACACAGGAGTCTCAATCATAAGGCCAAATCGATATGGCACATCCCATACTATGTCACACAATTTTATCTCATAATCAGGCGCGGGTAACTCATATTGGTTGTTCAATTCACATAAGATATTCACTCTCAATATTCAAATTCCAAATTCAAACTCAATACTCAAACTCAATATTAGACTCAATAAACAAATTCAAGGCACTAGAGGTGGCCCCCACAAAGTCATGCTATCGTGTAGCACTTAGCCCTTGACAACATATAGCAATAGTATAAGGCACTAGAGGTGGCTTACACAAGCTTTGATATCGTGTAACACTTAGCCCTTCACTATGCATGACAATACTGCAAATCTCTAGAGGTTGTTCTCATGCAACTCAAGTTACCATGTAACACTTAGCCTTTGATTACAATAAGCAATAGTATAAGGCACTAGAGGTGACTCGCACAAAGTCTCGCTATCGTGTAGTACTTAACCCTTTACCTGCTCACAACCTATTCGCATCTCACCACACACAAGTTTCAAGCATGTTACAAGTCAATCACATCCTTAGATATGCATTTTCTAACAAGTATAGCATCACGAACTACTACTGGTCCTAACCAGCAGAAACGGCCTACTCGCGCGTCTCCGAGTTTAAAGCATGTTACAAGTCAATCACATCCTCAGATATGCATTTTCTAACAAGTATAGCATCACGAACTACTACTGGTCCTAACCAGCAGAAACGGCCTACTTGTGGGTCTCCGAGTTTAAATCTAGAAACTTAATCAAACAAGTTCGAAAAATTCCCAAATTTGAATATGTTGTAAAAAAACACATAAATGAACATTTTAATGAAATACTGTAACTCAGATCCTTCTAGATTAAGCCTGGTAAATTGCTCAATCCAGTATAAAAACTAGGTCTGTTTCCAGAAAGTATGTTTTCCAAAACCAGCTTGGTTATAGATGCAAAACTTGTCAATTTTAATTGGAATTTGACTATGTTAAACTAAAATATGTGATAAACAACTTTTGTGAAGAAACCATTTTGAAATTCAAACCCCAAGAGCTGGTAAAAACCCATAGAATTCCAAAAGATCATAAGTTCCAACACAGTCCGAGATTTTATTTACAAATGAGGGAGCTGAAATCTCATACTTTTAAATTTCTAAAAATCTTGAGTAAAATATATGTCATAGATGAATATGTCTAAAACATTTCTCAAGAAGGAATCAACCACAAATTTGCAATCGATTTTGATCTACAAAAAGACAAACAACGAGGGTCTAGAGATCAGAACTGAAGAAAGTCCACTAAATTAGACTAATTCATCATAAAAGGTGCTAATCTCATTAATTAAATTAACAATAATCCATTCTAAGGCTAATCTAACCATTCTAGATTAACACTAATCCATCTTAAGGCTAATTTAATTAACCCTTAAGCATAATTAACCTCATAAGCAAGGTTTAGTGAGTAAACTCACCAATTTAGTCGACCAATGAGTCCACGGTGATGGTGATGCGGAGGCGGATGGTAAACAAGCCTACGGCGACACCAAGCGAGGTTCGGACGGGTCTTAAAACGGGCTTAGAAGTTTTAGCTCTTACTGGAACTTTTGCTTATGTTCTTGGGCTGCAAGGGCTGAACCGAGCGGTTGGATGACACGGAAACAACAAGGAGGTGGACCAAGAAGTTTCAGCGGGCGACGGCGGCGGTGGATGGTGGCTGGATGGCGATGGAGGAGCTTCGGTGAGGCTTCATGGCGATTAGGGCATGCAAACGCACAAGCACGAGCGAGCGACATGGGCGTGCGACAGACAGGCTTCGTGCGGTTGCTCGAGGGGTGCGACGGCACACGAACGGGCGACAAGGGGTTCCTGCGATTGCTGCTGGCCCTTGGCTGGCTTCCTCTAGTTTTTGAGCTCTCAAATGGTTTCAACAATGGATAAAGCACTCTAGGGAAGAAAAAGAAGACAGCTGCTGAAGAGGGGCCACCACTTGGCCTCCAAAGTCAACAAACATATCCATTTCACTCATCACATGCCCCCACCAGCCATCAGCCCTATCCTCAGCCATTTTTCTCCCTTAAGCTTTCCAAACAAGCTTCCCAAATGGTCCAAAAGGTTGCTCCCCTCCAAGGCTACGAATTTGAACATTTACCCCTCCAATTTCAGTTCAATTCTTCTCCAATTGGGGTTAATTCAAAGGCTAAAATACCAAGGAGGATGTCCACACTTGATACCACATTTTTCCTTATCAAATAGTCCAACTTGAATACCAAAAGTGCGCTAAAAAATGATCCTCTAATTTTCTCGATCCAAAATAGCCTTACTTTGAATTTTTGCCGTAATCTCGGGTTTTGCAAAAAAACCTTCGGAGGATGAGTCAACATTCCTAAAATGAATCGTGACATGATAGAATTTTCAATTTCTGAAATCGGGCTTAAATTCACGGTTAATTTCAACCGGGTGCAATTTTAGTGTGACATAACTTACCGGGTAGCTTTTAAAATTTTTTAGTGCAATTGACCCGTGATCGATTATTTTTGAGCCATATTATATATCTTCGACTCATTGGTGGCTCTCGGTTGTTGTGAAAATCTCGATGTGTCAAATTCGAGTATAGGGTACAGAAATGACGGAAGAATCAATTTAGTGCCGTTTGATGAGAATTTTGCAATTAGATGGAATCACTCATACTTTAATCACATACCTCAGTCGAATCGACTTATCTCCGATTTTTGATCAATTTTGACAATGCCGTATTGATCCTTGTAGATTAGCACGGTCGAGCAATCGATTTTTGGTCAAATTCTCAAGTTTATTGCATTAAAATCCTTTAACGGTTTCACCTGATAGACTAGTTATCTCGTGAGTGGCCAACTCAGAGAAAAAGACCATAAGCACGTCGATGAAAAGCCTAACTTATTCAATTTTGGGATGTCACACCCTGTTTCTTCTTCCTCTCCCCCACGTTACTTTCCTCCCCCATCAGCAGAACAACCCCTCCCTTTTTCCTCTATTTTCCTTCTCTTCTCTATTTCTCTCTTCTTCCCACGCCACTTTCTTTCCCCCCACCAACAGAACAACCCTCCTTCCTTCCTTCCTTCCTTCCTTCCTTCTCTCCTCCAACTTCTTCTTTTGCTGCCACACCATCACCACGCCACCATCACCGCCACACCATCATCCACAGCATCATCTTTTCCATGCCACCTTCACCCTAACGTCCGCCAACACCTCCACCACCCGTCACCCCATCCTCATGCCGTCACCACCCATCACCCCAACGTCCACTAGCACCATTAGCTTCATGCCACCACCACACCACTAGCCTTGGCACCACCAAGCAGTCCACCACTGCTACCGGCCACCTCGCCAACTCCACCACCACCTTGGCCGCACCACTGTCACCACTGTAAAGCCACCGTCCGCCTGAGCACCCTGAGGCCACCACCAAGCCAAGCCACCCTAGGTGGCCGAGAGCTTGAGGAACCGCCACCGCTGCCGTTGAGCCTCCGTTCAAGTCGCGGGTGTCACGTTCTCGATGCCGTCATGTCGCCGTCGCCGCGAGCCCGCTGCCATCGAAAACCCGTGATTTAATTTCCTAATCATGGATTACGACGTTAATTGTGTTTAGGGGTGGTTAGATTAGTACTAGTGGTGATAGTGGTGATTAGTCTTAGTTAAGTTTAGTTTATTTTTAATTGCGATTAAGGATGGTTTATTTTAAATTTAATTACGATTAGTGTAAATAATTTAGATTAGTCTAATTAATTGTGTTTAGATTAATTAATTGAGTTTAGCTTTATTAATCTTGATTTATTTAATTAATCACAATTAGCATAATTAGTGACGGATTAGTCATTTAAGTAGGATTTTATGCTCATTTTCTTGGATGATATTATGCGTGATTTTGATTATTTGCACATACAATATTATGTGATTGATTGCTCTATGGTAAATATCGGTTCTTATTATAAAAGACGGTTTTATAGGAAATTAAATAGAAAAATGTGAGGTGTCGGGTTTAGATGCCAAATTTTGCGTACTAGATAAAACAATGGAGTTTTAAAATAGAAATGTGCTAAGTTTGATGGGTTGACTTTAAATACGTGACCACGTACGATTATTTTTACCAGGATTTTTAAATAAGAAAAATTGGCCAAGTTTATTATTTGAAAACAAAATATTGTGTTCCTGGCTAAATAGCGGCAATAAAAGTTTGGCTTGATTGATGATGTGTTTGAGTGGTCATTTAATTGAACCCACCACCCAATGGGAGTTTGGGGTGATGCCCGATCTTATTAGATGCCTAGTGGGGGTCCGAATGCGGAGTTGCAGTTGAGGCCGAACCAAAGCTCCTTTATGGAATGCCATTTAGGCGGGGGTCCTAAATGATGCCGTGCCCGATGGGGCGGGATGATGCCCGATCATGCTGGAAGACCGCCGACACTTGTGGCGATAATGCACATGAAATTCTAGTATGTGTTTTGATTGTTATTTACACACGTTACCCTATTATTGCTGTGCGAGACGTGCTAATATGTAGGGGTGTGCCAAGGCGATGAGAGTTTATGTGCGGCGCATGCTTAGGCTGCCTTCGAGATGAATTCGTGTCCTAATTGAGGCTTGGGGATTTAACTCACTGAGATTTTATCTCACCACGTTGTTGCCTTCGAGACAAATTTGTTGGGGATTTAACACACGTTACCCTATACGTTTTGGGGTCCCCTTGGACATGGAGGTGGAGACTACTCTCTATCATATCCCTGGGAACGACCGTACTCACGAGCTGGTGGTTACGACTATATGGGTAGATGAGAGGCTGGTATATGTGGTTTATTATGGAGGCGAATGGTGATCGGGTGGGTCCACTTCACGGTTTTGATGGACCGCCCTTCAGAAATGTGGAAGGGCAAGTAGGTGACCCCATGGATATCAACATCCCTGATGGTATTGTTGTGGATCGAGATTCTAGTCCGGATAGGCCCGAGGAGTCGTACCCACCTGACTACGTGCTTGACTTTGCGCCTGGATACTAGGGTAGGTGTTTGGAGTTTGTGTAGTTAAAAGTTAACCCTGACCTTTTGATCCTTTTTGCTTGTAGGTCACATAGGAGTTTCTTTTTGTTGTAGGCCTGTACATATTAAACTCCTCGAGTTAACCAGTTGATAAATAAATTGTGGTTTCTGGGAAATTGCTATTATGTTTTACTATCTCTATTATTGTTGATTGACTGGGTGTTTAATTTAGTCGCTTCCCTATGCGTACAATCGAAAGATAAAAAGAATGAGTCGGCGATGCGTCCTAGGATGTCGCATTTTTAATCGACCACTGAGGGATATTCGCATATTTGGGTTTGGGGCGTGAACATCCCATACCATGCCTCAGAGTTTTATTTCATAATAATGTGTTCCAATTATTACAATCCCTTAGGCCATGGCCAACGCAAGAGTCGGCGGTCTTCCGGCATAACTGGGCATCATTTCACCCCATCGGACACGGCATCGTCTAGAATCCCTACCTAGACAGCATTCTATAAGGAGTATCAGTCCGACCGCAACTGCGACTCGACATCTAGACTTGCACTAGGCATCCGATAAACATTGAGCATCGTGCCCAAACCCCCGTTGAGTGACGGTTTCAATTAAATGACCACTCAAGCATGCCAACATTTAAGTGAATTTTATCTACCATCAATTAGCCCAATTGAAAAGAATTCGTGCTTGATTAACAAACCTTAGAAAATCTTTGCACTTAAAATTCCAATAAAATAATCTCACGTGGTCATGTACTTAAAATCAACCTGCCAAATTTTGCATACTTTCATTTTAAAACCCCATTACCCCATTTAACATGTAAAACATGTCGTCCACAAATTTTTTCATTTTCTCGCCAATAAAACATTCTTTGAAAATAGTAGTTTAAACTCATGGTTTGGACAATCGATATCATGGCATTACAAGCTTAAACAATCGTAAATTCATCCTACAAATCAAGCATAAAATTCTACTTAGTGGTAATCCATCATTAATTTGCATTAATCATGACCAATTAAGCTAACCATGCTTAATTAAGCTAATTACAATTAATTAAACTAACTAGGATTAATTAAATTAACCATGGTTACTTAAACCAACTATGGTTAATTAATCGAACCACGGTTACTTTAAACTAGCCACAATTAATTAACCTAACCACGGTTAATTAATTTAACTATCCTTAATTAAGACTAATTCCGATTAGCCTTAATATAATCCATTCTTAACCATAATTAACTAGCACTAATCGTCATTAATCATAATATAATATTTTCCTTAAATATAATTAACTTTCTAATCAAGGATTAAGAGTTAACTTACGATTTTCCGGTGATGACAGACTCAGGATGATGGCAGCACGATGGGTCGAGACTACGGCGTTCCTGGCTTGAACGAAGACTTGAACGACGTGGCAGTGGTGAAACTTGAGCTCATGGCTAAGGGGGTAGTTCGGTGTGGTGGCGGTTCGGTGGTGAGGATAGCGAAGCAACAATAGCACGGGGCGTGAGGGATGGATGATGACGGTGGCGGTAAGAATGGCGGTGAGGGTGGGTGGTTATGTGTGGCAAAAGGGGACGAGGAAAATGAAAAAAAGAAGGGGATGCAAATGAGAGCAAAAGGAGAGAAATGAGGGGGGTGGAAGCTTCAGCCGACCAAGGGAAATAGAAGGGGGGAGGAAACGTGAGAGAGAGAAATTAATATTTTTCCCCAAAATATCGTTCCTAAAATCTATCCTCCACATATTTTTCTTTTTTTTTTTTTTTTTTTTGCCTTTTTATTTTTACTTTCTTTAAAATCAACTTGTTGGCCAAAATTTACAATTTTACCATTCGGCTCGGTTCCCTTTTTGGCTTTCAATTTTCGTTTGATTATTCCTTTTCTGAAAATTTTGAACTTGCCAATAATTTGCAGATAAATGTGGCGCAGCCAATAAGTTAATCTTGAAATCCTCAAAAGCTTGATACTTAAAATCAAATTAAATTTTATTGTCAAATTGATCAAATGCAATTTTAGTACGACATAAACTATTGGGCAGCTTTTAGGGGTTTTCATGTGATTGATTCTTAGTTGATAATTTTCGATCTACATTTATGCCTCTTCGAATCGTGAATGACCTCGGTTGTCATTTAATCACAAGGGTTCAATTATGTATCAAGAGTATAATATCAATAGAAAATCGGTTTATCATCGTTCGACGTGAGTATCTTAATAGTGCAGAATTACCCGAGAATTGACTACGTACTTTTGTCGAATCGATTTATATCCATTTGCTAATTAACTTATAATAGCGTAGTATTGGCCTTTGTTGATTCCTATGGTCGAGCGGTCGATCCTTGATTGAATTTTTTGGTCTTTCGCGTTTTAACCATTTAAGACCTTATTTAATAGGTTAGTTAACTCATGATCAGTTTAGAGTAAATTAACTATTAGTGCTTTGATGAACATATTTTTTGAAATGGGTCAAGTTTCAGGATATCACAATCATTGTGTGGAGATAACATAAACATATTGAAGAAACTTAAATCTGATACTTGTGAGAGCAAGCCTTGAAGCTAATGTGAAGTGCCAAAGTTTTGAATGAAAAGATGTTAAATAAGCACAAATTTGACACCGAAGTTGCTGTGAACACCATTGAAACTAAAGGCGGAGCACTTATTCATTAAAATTCTAAAATCTAGAACTAGATCAGATCCTAAATATAAGATTAGGAGAGCAAATCTCTCAGATTTAAAACTAGATCGAGAGAAGAAGAAAAGAAACAAAACGGAATCAAAGGAAAAGGAACTAGAAGGGGAGGGAGAGATTTAAGTCAAATCCCTCCCCTCCAAAAGTGGAAGAGATGAAGAAATGTTCACAAAGAGAGAGAGAGGGGTGGAATAGGTGTGAATGTTTAACCCATATTTTTACTTCTATTTGTCACGTTGAGTAGAGAAAGGATAGCGCATAATTGTACATGATGTGAAAAAAAGGAGAATTGGGATCCACTCTTAAGAGTTGATGTTTGATGGAGATCCATCAAAATTAAAATTATAGGGTTTGGTGGGAATATGATTCAGCACCAATGTAATTAAATATGTCCTAGCGATCGAAAGGGAGATTCAGCTTGGAAAGGACAATTGGTGCACATCGCCTTTTCTAATACCTTGAACCCACCTTCGATCTTGAAAAGATCGTTTAGGATTCATAAGTAGGACCACAAGGTTGTTCCCTATAGGTTTCCTCGAGGACTGCCTGTCCATACATGTGTCCAACTCATGGAAAGGAGATCAAAAGAGAAGAAAGAATATTGGCGGTCGGGGAAGTTTATATGTGGCGTTATCCCTTGATATTTTTCCAAGTCTTGGACTTTATATACGGAAGAATCCAATGTCATAGGAAATTTATGATGCTCATGAAACTTGAGCTGTAAGAGACAAGGGCACAATCCAATTTACTTTATTAAATGTTCTCAATTATCAAAAGTTAGGCTATCGATATGAGAGAAGTTCTTTTTTTTTTTTTTTTTGAGTACACGTACTGTACTTTTTTTTTTTTTTCAAAATTATATGCAAACACAGCTGTCTTTAATTTATCTCTAATTATCAAACTAAAGGTGTGTTTGATAGCACTATTAAGTGTGTTCGATCACCTCTAATAACACAAAACTTAATCAATTGTTTTGAGTCTAAAACCACTTCATGCAACAAGAACGGAAGGGATTACTAAATTAATTTAGTTATCAAATACCTAATGAAAATTACAGTATCACTAATGACATTGCAATACCTTCCAATAATATTCGCTATTCCATGCTTGGCAAGAAAATAAGAACAAGGGTGGCGTGTTAAGGAGTAATGCTCTTGAGTAAGCATTAGGCCATGGTAACTTTTTTTGATTTTAAAATTTAAAATGATATTAGCTTCTCCCAAATCCTTCATATCAATTGAGAAATAAATAACGTTTTGTTTAACCACAATATCAATGCTTGTGTAAAAAATAAGCATGTTAACAACAATAAGCTAATAATTATAATTTCACTATAAAGAGTTTCTGTGTAAACACATTTGTTTACTTTAATAGAGAAAAATTCATTATTAATTAGAACTTGATCAATTTTCACATTCCATTTATTTGGTGCTTGCTTTAGACCATATAAGGCTTAGGGGGAAAAGTGTGAAAAAAGCTATAAACCTATTGTATTGATACCAATTTAGTCATAAACCTTTTGACCTAGTGCCAATTAAGTTGTAAACAATTTGATTGAGTGCTAATTCAGTCTTTTTAGTTAATTTTGGCAAGATATTATTGATATGGATGCCAGTTGGCCTATATGGTATGACCAGCACTGATGTCAATAACTTTTAATATTATTTCAATATTATTTCAAATTATTTATTTATTTTCTTTCTCTTTCTTTCTTTATTTTTCTTTTTTCTGTTCATCTCCCTCTAGCCGGTCGTCGGCGAGGGACCTTTTCAACCTCTGGCCAGCCTCACTGGCCATGGGACTAAATTGGTATTAATAAAAAGTTTAGGACTAAATTGACATTAATGCGATATGTTTAAAACTTTTCTGACATTTTTCTTGACTTTAAGTAGTTTAAAAACTTCGTTTTCTTAGCCAGGAAGAATACATCACTCAAGTTGCTAGTGTTTAGTGTGGGAATCTAATTCAACGGGACCGACTCTCACACATCCTTAAATTTGTTGATTGAAAAAGCAAAGTCGGAAAGGTGATTCAGCTATTGCAAGGATCAATTCCATTCATAGCATATTCCTAGTACGTACTTCGAACCAACCTTAAAAATATATCCTACCGCGTGTAAATAGGAGTAGAATGTGTTCATATAAACGTATCTACATCAGGCAAAGCAGAAAAGAAGAAGAATATACTTTTTGGCGAGAAAGTTGTAGAACTCCTTGATATTTTGGACTATACTGTGCAATCGTTATGGAAGTTTCTATTCTTAGCATAAAAAATCATGATGCTTATGAAACTTGAACTAGAAGACCAACTCAATCAGACTTGCTACCATTCTACTGGTGTCACTGGAAATATGTCAATCGAGCAAGCAAGTCCAAAGGAGTGGTTTTTTTTTTTTGGTGACTGAGGAACCGCCGGAGACCCCTTTGGGGTCACACCACCCTCCGATGCCCGGTGACACCGTCGGACATCGTCGCAAGCCACTATTTAGACATAAACCTCGGGGGAGACTGGCCCAGCAACCTATCGCTAGGGTCCTCCACTTAAATCACGGAACTACTTTGGCAGGTTGTGGCAAACTTGAGTTGAACCCCTGACTTGCGGGATCAGGAGGCTAGTCCTCAACCGGCGCAACCATTCGTGGGTGGGTGTCCAAAGGAGTGGTTTAGTTCACAGAAACTCCAATAATTAGCATCGCATATGAGAAAGTGGAAGGTATTGAGCTTGTACAATAGTAGGACGGAGAGAATGCATAGAGCAAGTCAATGCCGTCCTATATTTTGAAATTAAGAAAAGGCAAAAGTTCTTGACATTTTATAACTATAGAATTCCAGAAACTTTGCCTCTATAAATTCCTAGCAATTACCTTTGGAACCCATTAAAATGTGGGTACTAAGAGCATTCCTTTATTCCTTCTACATCTGCATGGCATTTTCCATGAGCTCTATATAAACTGATCTTCGCCTTCAGACTCGAACACAATAAAGAAACCAATCCATTACATAAATTTTCTTCTTTAGCTCACTCTCCTTCTACTAACTGATCTCAAATGGCACCCAATGCAGATCGCCTCGCTGATATTGGAAGGGAGGGCTTTGCACTAGTAGACAGATTTTATAGTGGAGGGACATCGGGTCGAGCACCAAAGAAGCCATACAATGTCCCACAGCAGCATGCTTCCATTCCCGGCAACAAGAACGTAATCAATAACAAGAAGGCCCCCGAAAAATACAGAGTCGTGATCGTGGAGTACTACAAGAAAAAGTTTGCCGGCTGGCGTTTTTGGGTTTGTAGTGCTGTAAACTTGTAATGGTTTGAGTACCTTCCTAGAAGGTAGAAGTAAACCGGACGAGCAAGTCCTTGTCACTGTTTTCTTCATGTTAGTTATTTCAAACTATAGTACTGTGTTTATGTAAACGTTTGTTTTCTGGCTTTCTAAAGTTTAGTTGTGTACTTGGATGTATCTAAGCTAGTAACTGGACCTGTTTTATATTAAACATTCCACCTCTTATTCTTCTTTTGGTAGTTTTTATGGCAATTTATGGGAGAAGTGTTCACTTAATTGGTGTGAAAAGAAGATTTCAAACGTTTTCATAGTGAATGACCACAACTGATTTCAAATCGTTTTCAAAATAAATGGTCACAACTAAAATAAGTAGCCAATGGTCCGGTCTAAAGACTGTTATAGAACTAGGTGGCCCACTGGACGCTGTGGTTCCATTCTTGAATTGCTCCAGCATGATTGAGTTCGTAATTTGAGTAAGATTTGATATAGACTCACTGAAGCCCAATCATCCAATTATGCAAGATTCGGTCGTAAATCTAGCAAGTGCTTGCAACAATTAAGTACATAGATAGACCATTCTTTGATTTATTGGTGCAATTGCATTCTTTTTCTTGTCTAGGATGCAGATTGGAAGGGACAATTGGTTCACAACACACTTCGTAAATACTTTAAGCCCACCTTCGGACTTAAAAAAATTGGTTAGGATTCATCAATAGAATAGAAGGATGTCCAACTCAAGATCCAGGATATTGTGTCTGCGGCTTGGTCCCTTGACAGAATGTGTTCCTACATGTGTCTATTTCAGGCAAAGGAGAAAAGAAGAAGAATATAATCAATGGTTAGGCAGTTGTACCTATCCTTGATATCTTGTATTATATCTGGAGTTATAATGGAAGGTTCTATTCTTAGCATTAAAAGATCATGATGCTAATGAAACTTGAACTATAAGAAAGAGGTAGGCACGATTCCAATTCATTTCATTATCTTCTCAGATTCCCAATCTGTCAAAAGTTTGGCCCCGGAACCATTTTTTGATATTATTTGCGGATGAGAAAGGCCTTCTTAATCTTTCTGTAAGTACCTAGTTAATGAAGTTTACTTATCATTATAATTAATGGAATAAGCTCCATCGGGCTTGCTGCGATTCAACAGATGTCACTGAACATATGTCATTGGGACCCATAAATTGGGGTACTAGGAGCCTTCCTTTATTCCTTCTACAGTTCCATGGCATTCATTATCCATGAGCCCTATATAAACTGATCTTTGCCTTCGAACTTGAACACAAGAAAGAAACCAATCCAGAGCCACTCTTAAGTTTCTAGTTTTGGCTCACTCTCCTTCTGCTAACTCACCCTCAAATGGCACCTCACCCCAATCGCCTCGCCAATATTGGAAGGGAGGGTTTCGCTCTAGTGGACAGATTTTATGATGGAGTGACAGCGGATCGACCACCAAAGAAGCAATACAATGTCGCACATAAGCAAGCTCCTGTTCCCAGCGACGAGAAGGTAATTGATTGCAAGAAGGCCGCCAAAAAATACGAAGGAATGTTGGTCGTGGATTACTGCAAGAAGAAGTTTGGTGGCCGGCATTTTTAGGTTCTAGCGCTATAAACGTGTAATGGTTGGAGTGACTTCCTAGAAGGTAGAGGTAACTGGATGAACAAGTCCTTGTCACAATTTTCGTCATGTTAGTCATTTTGAACTCTAGTATTGTGTTTATGTGTACCTTTTGTTTTCCGGCTTTCTGAAGTTTAGTTGTATGGTTGGATGTGTGTAAGCTAGTAATTGGACCTGTTTGTTACTAAACATTCCACTTTTTATATTTCTCTGCTGTAAAATTTATGCCAACCTATGGTATACTTGGACACTTGACTGGTATGTAAAGAATACATCGATCGTTTTCCAAGTGAAGGACCACAACGTAAAAGAACTTGGCAATTTTTTGGTCCACGGACTGTCCTAGAACTAGGAGGCCATTGGACACTGTGGTTCCATTGCTGAGTTGCTTCTGCATGATTGATCTCATAATCGTGAATAAGATTTGATAAAGATTCGCTGAAGCTGAACCATCCAATTATGCAAGATTCAGTTGTAAATCCAGCAGGCGCTTGCAACACGTAACTACACAGATGGACCATTCTTTAACTTGTTGGTGCAATTGCATTCTTCTTCTTATCTACGATGCTAAACCATTTTCTAGGATCAAATATCATTGTTATCATAGCATAAAAATAGGTCCTCTAACTTCCCAGATATGTCACGAATTATTCACCTATTCATAAGTTACAAGCAGCAAGCATAAAATGTTGGAGATCTGCATGCTAACAAGCACATGTTATTTTCTTTTCTTTCTTGGATAAAAGCGCGAACTTTCTCTTTAGTGAATCTAGTTCTTCATCTAAACCAAAAGAATGACAAGAATGAACGAAGGGGACCCCTGACGCACATATCAAGTTAACTCTAGGGAGTCAACTCAAATATGCAAAGATCACTGATCTTTAAGGCTCGTGATTTTCTCTTAGTTGTCAGAACAGTGCGCGTAATCTTTTAGCCTGCTTTTTCCATCCACTCTTGACTAAAAAGGTTCGATTTCTGAACCTTTTCGTGGGCTTTTGATGAAGTTTCTCCAATCTGTTGGTACCTGTTGGTGAAGTAGATGAAGGTAAGTATGTGGCAATTGGCGGAGTAGCTAAGTTCTTCAAGAGAATCATATGACTGGAAGGCCGTGAAAGAAGAATCATCAAACACACAGAAAGTTTCCACCGAGAGACGATCAGTGCGGTGAAGCAATATAGTTGTTACAGGCATGCGAAACAGCTTTTAGATCCCTCCAAAATCACCGAAGATCTAATCCAAGAAATTATAAGTGCCAAAACAAGTATTCAGCTGTCATTCACTCCTCTCCTTGCTTGAATTCCGGAGGATTCTTTTGATGAATCGAGCTACTGGACATGGCTCAATACAAACTTCGTTACATCATGCTCAGTTTGGATTGTGGCTATTATCTTATGTGCGGTTCACAAAAAGCTGTGTTGACGCTATGTACGGAAGGATTGTACCTCTTAATTCCTATGAGCAGATGCATTACAAAACTACACTGCTAAGAAAACTTATTGAGCCCCCTTGAAGAAACAAAATTACCTTAAATGTGCAAAGTTCATCAGTACTTAAGAGACTAGAGATCTGTTTTGAAAAACTAGCAGAAGTTCAATTAGAATCGATAATTCATGCAATAGGTGTTGGATAGTTTTGAAATTTTGAAAGCTTATTATTCTTGTAATGGTTTTCTACAATCATCAATTTGTAACCGTTTTTGTGGCTGCCATTAATCTACAACGGTTTGTAACATTTTATAATAGGGGTGTGCAACGGAAACCCACCGAACTGGAACCGGACCGAACCGGACCGGACCGGCCGGTTTTGGACGGTTCCCGTGATCGGCGGTCCGGTTCCCAGTTCCTAATCTTGGAACCGGCGGCCGGTTGGTCCGGTTCCTGGTTCCAAGGTGGGAACCGGACCGATCGGACCGGACCGGAAAATTTTTTATATATAATTTATATTCATATAATATATAAACACATATAATATATTAATATTATATATGAAACTTATTGCAATCGGAATTGCAATTTAGGTAACAACCTCTTATGTGGCCAAGAGACCACCAAAACTCTTGTTGTTACTTTTTATTTATAGAAAAAACTCTCCTCATGCTCACACTCTCTCTCTCTTGCTCCCCTCATTTGCAAACGACAAGGCACTTCAAGCCTTAAAAAGTCTTATATCGACTAAACATTCAAAGTATAGAAGAGAGATTGTCTATAAAACCTAAGCCAATCACAACCTTTAATCACGTTGTTCATGGGTTTTATGCTTAAAATTAAGCATGAAACACATAAACTATGATTGATATTCACACAAGTGAAGTTTGAATATTTTGCACATGGAAACATGTGTGAGTAGTTTTATTAGATTGTTCGGAAACCGAATTTGATTGATCGGTCCGGAGCATGATTATTCTTTAGTGAATGATCATTCTTTAGTGAAAAAATAAAGTGCCAATTCTTTTGGACTGGACCGGACCGGACCGGAACCGATGGACCGGTCCGGTTCTCGGTCCTAAGACCAACGGTCCAGTCCACGGTTCCCAAAATTGGGAACCGATTCTCCCGGTCCGGTTCCCGGTTCCACTTTGGAATCGGACCGAACCGGGAACCGATCGCCCCTATTTTATAATAGCTTTCTAACGGTCGTATAATGGTGATGTAGAACAATATGCAAATGCCTTTCTAGAAACAATGGAGTGTCATAAGAGCGGGCGGTCCTACAAATCAAAGAGGATTGCGTGATCTTCAAGATTACAAATGGGTTACAATATATATTTTCTTTAATTTGTTATTAGATTTCAAATTTTCTAGTTTATCAATATCTTTTCAATTTTGTTATTAGATTTAAGTAATTTGGTTATTTCCTAGATGGCAACCTCCTTATAAATAGGTGCCTAAGATATTGTAATCTACACTTCTTTATTCAAAATAAACACAATCTTTTGGAATTCTTTCCAAGCTTTGCTTTTTTTGCGTCATTTGGTACCAGAGCAGGCTTCTCCTATGACAATGGCTAATAACGTTAATGACAATCTCCCCACAGCTGAAGGCCATAGAAACGAGCCTATTACACGGGATGAGTTCAACCAATTTGCGGAGCAAATTGAACGGAGGTTTCAAGAATTACTTGTTGCCATCCGGCATTTGTTTACCAATCCCATGCCCAGTAATCTTCTGGCTGAACATGCTCAGGCAGCTTGAGACCCGGAAGCAGCTATGGAACGTGGGGCAAATCCTCGACAAAGGCGACAAGCCTATGTCGAGGACTCTGAAGGAGAAGAAGAGTTCCTAGATCGGCCTGTTCGTGGAGGCCACCGGAATCGAGGAAATCAACGAGACCCTAAGGAATATCAACTTAAGGTTGACCTTCTGACCTTTAATGGCAAATATTGAAGACTTTTTGGATTGGCTTTGGGAAGTTGAGAAATTCTTCGATGCCATGGAGATTGAAGAGGATTGCCAAGTAAAATTGGTGGCATGCAAATTGAAGGGTGGTGCCTCAGGATGGTGGGAGTAGACGCAACTGACCCGACGTCGACAGGGAAAAGCTCCCACCCGAACATGGAATCGGATGAAGGAAATGTTGAAGGTTTGGTTCCTCCCAACCAATTATGAGCAATTGTCGCGACCTTCCCAAATTTTTTTTGAAGCTGAATTATTCAAAAGGGCTAATGGATTACTAAGTCTGAAGACTTGGCACGGACCCTCCCAAGTCCTACCAATCGCGACTTGATATTAAGAAATTTTAACATGCAATTATATTCAATTTGGAGCCGCCACTAATCAATTAGAGTTGATTAGAAACCCAAATAAAGTATGGGAGAATAATTTATTTTCACGAACTAGAGATTCAATAAGTCCGGAGACATGATTACGCTAGATTAGTCTAACACCTTTTCGGTACCTTTTATTTTAATTTCAAAAATATTTAGCAGACGATGTTAATTAATTTTAACCTAAGCTACTAACATGCAAATAGTGGTCATGCGGGTGCACAATCAATAAAATAACATTTAATGAAAAACGCTAATAAAAATGCATGCCCTAAACATGATTTATAAATGACAAGACACCTAATTTTTCCTTTTTAAAAAAAATGTTAATTATATGCAATCTTGATCTTAATTTAATATGCATGAATTTTACTTTAATGATATATGAAATGCAATTCATATGGCATAACTTGAACTATCACTATATGCATGCAATCTAATTTATATAATCTTAAATATGCATGTGTTTCATGATATGGGATGAATGACGGGGTAATTCTATATGCATGCTCTTTTTATGATTTTTTTATGATTTTTTTTATTACACATATGCAACCTACACTAACAATGATGACATGAAATGTGATTAATTATAAACTAACCTATTAACTAACCAAATAAATGACTTTTGTGTTTTTTTATTTTTTTTAATATGACTTAATAATTTTTAAAAATAACATAATGATGCAATACTAATCTTTGGCTTTAAAAAAAAAAAAAAAAAAAAAACTACACGACGGGAGTATTAAAGTATTAACCTACGACCCACTAATTAAAGTGCAACATATGGTGTGCACATTATGAAATCTATATAACCTAAATAACATTTCTTTTGTTCTTTTTCGTTTTGATTTTTATTAAAGGAAAATTATCATAGTTCTATATGAATCTTAAAAATCAAAATGCGCTACCTTAAATATGAAATGTGTATGGACCTAAGTACCTAAATTCTAGATATGATATAATTTTACTAATAAAAAAATTCTAATTAAATAAACATACATGCTCTAATGCAAGATTTTGATTTATTTGATTTGTTTGATTTTTTTTAAAGATAAGTAATTATTAAATCTAAACTATCAACAAAATAAATGATTAAAATAATCGAAAAAATAACATGTTGTCTCATAGGTCAAATTAACAATTATCCTAACCCTAATTATCACGACAAATAGTTCAAAATAACTAAAAATCTTATCTGAATTCTTACTGATTAAATTAATAATTATATTGATTCAAAAATTAAAGTACTATCAACAAATCCCAAGAATTAATATAATTAAAAAAATGACCCGACATCTTACGGGTCAAATTAATAATTACAATAATTTTAAGGATAACTCCTACCGATAATGCGTACAATATCCATAACCTAAAGGCCAACTCACAATATTCAAACTTAAACAATAATACCAAAACTAACTAAGAATAAAGTAAAATAACATAAAATAAGAGAAATAAAAATAAAAGAAAAATGAAGCAACCTAAGGAAAATGGGGGCAGCAAGTGAGGAGCTTCGGCGTCGGCTAGAGGATGACCGGCGTTAGAGCTCCGGCAAGGGCACAACAGGTGCACGGTGAGGAGCTTCGGCGAGGAGAGTTGGAACGGAGGTGGTCGGGTGTCACGCCCCGATCCTTAGGCATGCACACATCCTTCTCTTGGTCGATTTTAAAATGCGATATCCCAAGACAATGTATCCCCGACCCTTTCATTTATTAAGCACATGCGGAAGCAGTTAAAATCCCCAGACAATAAAACGATGGGATAGAAAAGCAAGGCCATATTTTTCATATTGAAATTTATAACCAAACTTTTATACGAAACACAAACCGCTTCATAACTATTTACTTCAAAATGGAATTTTCAAAAGAAGATAGACTCTCAGTCCATCCGGGCCGTACTCAAGACCCCTCTCGGGATTATCTTCTTCTTCCAAAATCCTTCTCCTCAAGTTTTACCTCCGAGTTCTCCTTCCCAGACTTCTCCTTCTCAGCTTCTCATCGGGTCCTGAAATGGTTTTCCCCAAACTGGGATGAGACTACGTCTCAGCGAGTTCTACCCCACTAAGCCCGATTAGATAAACCATTATACTATAGGCTGCCTAAACATGCACAGAGCAGAGGACTTACCTTGGCCTCAGATCTCACCTGCAAGTCAGTACAATTCACAATAGGCACCCATTTATTCAAAACAAATCGAACCAGTCGATTACATGTCATACAAATCACTCTCCACGGAGGAGTATCTAAAAGCGAGGCCACGTGCATTCTCTAGGACGACATTCCAAGTCTCCGAGTCCACGTGCCTCGAACCTCAGGCCCACGTGCATTCTCTCAGGCGACCTCTTCGCCAAAGTGATACATCAAGTCACCGAGCCCACGTGCCCTTTTAGATGCCTGGGCCCACGTGCATTCTCTTAGGTGCTATCTCACCAAAGTGATGCATCAATTCACCGAGCCCACGTGCCCTTTTAGATGCCTGGGCCCACGTGCATTCTCTTAGGTGCTATCTCACCAAAGTGATGCATCAATTCACCGAGCCCACGTGCCCTTTTAGATGCCTGGGCCCACGTGCATTCTCTTAGGTGCTATCTCACCAAAGTGATGCATCAATTCACCGAGCCCACGTGCCCTTTTAGATGCCTTGGCCCACGTGCATTCTCTTAGGTGCTATCTCACCAAAGTGATGCATCAATTCACCGAGCCCACTCTGTCACCGAGCCACTTGCATTCTCCAGGACGACATACCGAGTCTCCGAGCCACGTGCATTCTCTCAGGCGACCTTTTAGATGCCAAACTCTGTCACCGAGCCACGTGCATTCTCCAGGACGACATACCGAGTCTCCGAGCCACGTGCATTCTCTCAGGCGACCTTTTCGCCAAGGTGACATATTCAACCACTGAACTCACGTGCATTCTCCAGCTGACATTCCAATTCACCAAGCCCACGTGTCCTCTTTCAAGTGGTTACCAATCTTCTTTCAATACCGACAACCAATGCCCAACGATTTCTCAATCAAATAATTAAATCAACTCGACAAAGCATTATAAATGCTGAATAACAAGCCAATCACCAATCAATAATTCAATCTCAATCGATTCCAATCAATTTAGGGTAAATCCCTAAAATATCACAATTTATTCAATTCCATACAACGTAGAGCTCAAATAAATAAACTTCTAATTTCAGCATGAGATTTCGGTAGTCGGCCATCAACATCTTAATTTCCGAAAAATAATTAATTAAATAATTAATATTAAAAATTCAATTTAGCTCAAGATAAAGCCCGATTAAATAAACGGACTTCACCACGGTCATCTGCACAATATTCCGGTTCCAGGCCATCTCAGTTGAATTTTCGGAAAATAAATAATTATTTAATTTAATTCCGAAAATTAATATTTAAATACAAAAAAATCCACTTAGGCCCGAAAAGCCTAATTGGAGCCCACCAAGGGTCGGGAAAAATCCCGAGGCACTTCCAATAATTAGTAGACCACGTCTACTTGTTAATTGCACAATCAATTTATCTAAATCACATCACAATTGACTAATAATTGCTAATTTATTTAAATCTAACAACCTAAACATAATTAATTAAAACTAAACCAACCTTAAGCATAATTAGCCAACTAATCCTGGATTAGTGAGATTACTCACCAAATCGCGCGCAAATCGGATCAATCCGACGGGGGCGACGCGAGGAACGAAACTTCCCAAAGCACGGCCCGGGTTCGGGGCCCGGAAACGGCCCGAAACGGCCCACGAACCGGCTGAAACCCACTCGCGGGTTTGATGGATCGGCTGCAAAACAGAGAGAAAGAGAGAGGGTTGGGGGCGGTAAGAGGTCGGGAGAGCAGGCGGGGGGCTCGGTGAGGCCGGACGGCGGCTCCGGCGGCCTGCTCAGCCGCTCACGGTGGCTGAACAGAGACCGAACGGGAGCTGGGTCGCGCGGCAGGGATGGCAAGCGCAGGCGGCGCACGGGCGGTGAACGGCGGACGTGCGGCGTGCGCGGGCGTGCGGTGCGGCGGCGGGACAGGCGGCGACGGTGGCTGGCTTCTGCTTCCGATCTCCTGCAGCTTCTTCGGTTCGGTTTGCACAGAGAAGAATGAAGAAGAAGAAGAAGAAGGTAACGTGAGGGAGGAGGCAAGAAGAGAGAGAAGAGATAAGGGTGGGAGTTTGACCGGTAAAAAAAAAAAAAAAAAGAATAAAATAAAATAAAGCAAAGTGGAAGACAGCAAGGGGCGGTCGGCTGGGAAAGAATCGCACGAGGGGGAGGGGAGAGGAGAGAGAAGAGAGAGAAAAGAAAGAGAGAAAAGGGAGAGAGAGAAAAAAAAAATAATAATACTATTCTAAATTTTCTTTTCTCTTTCCATTTCCTTTCTAATTTCTTCCGGTCTTCGATTTTTCCTCCGATAATTTCTTTCTTGAAATTTCGGACTCGTCAATAAATTGATAGACGATGAGACGGTCCTAAAAATGAATTGTGACACGCTCGAATATTCGATTCCCGAAACCAATTTAAATTTCATGGTTAGAATCAATCAAACGCGATTTTAGTCCAATCCAACCAATTGAGTAGCTTTTAGGGATTTTACCGCGGATACATCCCTTAACGGCTTCACCTAATAGGTTAGTTAACTCGTGAGTGATCAGCTCAGAGAAAAAGGACCATAGGCACGTTGACGACATGCCCATTTCACTTTATCGAAATGGGGTCGAATTTCAGAATGTCACAACTCTTCCCCTCTTATAAAAATTTCGTCCTCGAAATTTAAACCATTATACACTTTGCTCAAAAAGGCGGGGGTATAATTATCTCATCGACTCTTCAATCTCCCAAGTCGCTCCTTTAGCACCGTGGTGTTGCCAGACCACTTTGACCAACGGAATGGTCTTTGTACGCAGAACTTGCTCTTTGCGATCGATAATTTGAGCCGGGCTTTCCACGTATGACACACGGTCATCCACGTCCAATTCCTTGAAATTGAGCACGTGGATCGGGTTAGGCTCGCATTTCCTTAACCTCGACACGTGAAAGACGTCATGCACTCATGCCAAACTTGGCGGCAACGCAAGACGATACGCTAGGTTTCCGATTCTTTCAAGAATCTCAAACGGACCTACGTACCTCGGACTCAGTTTACCTTTCTTACCAAAGCGCAAAGTTCCCCTTATTGGTGACACTTTTAGAAAAACGTGATCACCAACTTGGAATTCCAAAGACCTTCGACGCTTATCTGCATAACTTTTCTGCCTGGTCTGCGCTGTCTTCAATCTGTCTCTGATCATTGCCACGGCATCTACTGATTGCTGAACTAACTCTGGGCCTGTTATCTTCCTTTCTCCGACTTCATCCCAACACACTGGAGTTCTGCACGCTCTGCCATACAACGCTTCAAATGGAGCCATCTTGATACTCTGCTGATAACTGTTGTTGTAGGCGAATTCCACCAGATGAAGCTAATCCTCCAAACTTCCTTTGAAGTCTATTACACACGCTCTCAGCATGTCTTCAAGAGTCTGAATTATCCTTTCAGACTGGCCATCCATCTGAGGATGATACGCTGTACTATACTGAAGCTTTGTACCTAAAGCACTCTGCAAGCTTTTCCAAAAAGCATCAGTAAACCTCGAGTCTCTATTAGATGTTATCGTAACTAGCACTCCATGCATACGAACCACCTGACACACATACAGGTCTGCGTGTCTATCCAGACTCAGGTCCTTTCAAATTGCAATGAAGTGAGCCGACTTTGTCAGCCTGTCGACTACTACCCAAATCGAATCATTCCCCCTTTGACTCCTTGGTAGTCCAGTCACGAAGTCCATCGTGATATGCTCCCATTTCCACTCTGGGATCGCGAGAGGTTGTAGAAGTCCTCCCGGCTTGCAATGCTGGGCTTTTACTTGCTGACAAGTCAAACACTTGGCCACATGCTTGGCGATGTCCGCCTTCATACCTGACCACTAGTAATGTTGACGTAGATTCTGATACATTTTAGTGCTTCTAGGATGAATGCCGTAGCTGCTACGATGTGCTTCAGATAAAATTTCTTCTCTAAGCTCAACATCATCAGGTACAACCAAACATCCTTGGAACCTTAGAGTCCCATCATCAGAAACTTGAAAATCAGCTTTTCTTTTCTCGGTATCCTCTTGAAGAATTCTCTGCACGTCTGGGTCTGTCGGTTGAAGTTCTTTGATTCTGACCTGCACATCTGGTTCAATTCTGAGGGTGGCCATAAGACTCGAGAGATGGCCTACCTCGAATTTGAATTTCGAATCTCGAGTTCTCTCGATTAAGTTCCACTCTTTAACCAAGATTTGCGCTATTGAAGACTTCCGACTCAATGCATCGGCGACCTTGTTCGCCTTTCCCGGGTGATATAGAATATCACAGTCGTAGTCTTTAAGCAATTCCATCCATCGTCGTTGTCTCATGTTCAACTCTTTTTGAGAGAATAAATACTTGAGACTCTGATGGTCCGTGAAGATCTTAAACTTTTCTCCGCACAAGTAGTGCCTCCAAATCTTCAACGCAAATATGATGGCTGCGAGTTCTAAGTCATGCGTCGGATAATTCAATTCATGAGGTCTCAACTGCCGGGAAGCGTATGCAACAACTCTGCCATGTTGCATCAGCACGCAACCCAATTCCTTGAATAACGCATCACTATAGATCTCGAATCCTCCAAGACCAGATGGAATCGTCAACATAGGTGCGGTAGTCAGCTTTTCCTTCAGCTCTTGGAAACTACGCTCGCACTTGTCTGACCATACAAATTTTTCTTCTTTCTTCAGGAGCTTTGTCAGAGGCGACGCTATCGATGAGAACCCTTCCACAAACCGTCTGTAATAACCTGCTAACCTTAGAAAACTTCTGATTTCTGTCACTAATGTCGGTCTCGGCCACTTGATCACGACTTCTATCTTGCTCGGGTCGACGGAGATTCCTTCTCCGGAAATCACATGACCTAAGAACACAACTCGAGTCAACCAAAACTCGCATTTGCTAAACTTAGCATATAGCTGATGAGCTCTTAAGGTCTGAAGCATTAATCTCAGATGATTCTCATGCTCTTCATCACTTCTCGAATAGACCAAGATATCATCTATGAACACGATCACAAACTGATCAAGATATTCCTTGAACACTCTGTTTGTCATATCCATGAAAGCAACTTGAGTGTTCACCAAGCCAAACGATCTTATAATACTCTCGTAAAGACCATATCAAGTACGAACAGCTGTCTTTCGTACAACCTCCTTCCTGGTTCGTAACTAACGACTTCATAATCTCAAGTCGACCTTTAAAACATCAATACTCTTTATAACTAGTCACACTATTCATTGATCTTTGGCAAAGAACACTTGTCCTTGATCTTCACCTAATTGAGTTGACGATGGTCGGTGCACACTCACAACAAACCATCTTTCTTCTTCTCACAAACAAAACTGATGTTTCCCAAAAGTGATGCACCAATATACACGAATTCCTCATTCATCAATCTTCACATCTGCATCTTCAATTCTACCAATTCAGACAACAACAATTGGTAAGAAGCCTTCGAGATCGGCTTTATCCTGGTGCTAGCTCGATTGCACTTTCTCTCTTTTTCTGACGACGGTCTGGCAGTTCTAGTGACAACACATCTAGAATTTTGTAGACCACTGAGATGTCCTCCATCTCTAGTTCTCCAATCTGTCCTATCCAAGACAATCGCGCAAGCAACCTTGGTAACCTCCGTCTAACAAACAAGTTGCCTTCAGCCAGTAAGATTAATGAAATCAAAGATTCTTTTCGACTCCCAATAACCTCGACACTTTCACATGCTAATGGACTAAACTGGCTTACTCCAAGATCATGATTCATTATCACTAGATGCTCCATGAGCCCACACTATTCATGTGGCATCAAACTCACACCTCAGCAACTAGTCAAGCACAACTATTGCTAGTGATTCCCCCTCTTTCACTTTTACGTCAACAATTTAAGTTCTACCAACTCAGCACAAAACTCTGCTACGTTACTCTGATAAAATCACCTCCAATACATTCTTTCTCTAATCGGTGCAAGATCAATTCTACTCCCATTCCTTTCGCCATCCTAGTGGCGTTCTGGCCGCAGTAGCGATGCCTATGCTATCTTGGACTTCCATTGACAATCCTTCACCTGATGGCCATACTAGTCATCATCACAACATGTTCTAGTCATACTCAGACACTAGATTTATCCATACTTCCTTCTACAATTCTGACACCTATCTGGTGCATCTTCTATCTTCTATTAGGCAAAAGCATGCACTCTTTCTGGTTGCCCCATCATTATGCTAGGATCACTCCTGACCAGATATCCTTGTTAGCTATACTCCAAACAAATTTGCGTCCTAGGAAGGACATAATACCGATCTCCATCATCACGTCCGAAAACAACCTGATCTATTTGACTTGGTGCTGGCTTGACTACTCCATCCTTCCTCGTGAGTGGAATAGAATGCTTTTCTCTCGACCTCGGTCTTTTCCCTGACCGATTTCCATTTCTGCCTGAACTGGATCTATACCTCGACTCGAATGCAATGACTCGCTCTTGGATCACATCTCAACTCTGGATCTCAGCATGTGAGGTGACAACGGCGGCTTGATCCTGAGCTTGTTGGCTCATCTAGTTCCCAAGGAACACTAGCATCAGAATGATCCTATCAAACTTAGGATCATTCGACGCTGCTACACTAGTACCAACTTGCGGTGGTACTCTTACACTCGAGCTGGCCAGAGTCAACACTCTGCCACAACCACCTCGGGTACCGACCTTTGTCAGTACATCATCCCGAGTCACAGAGGACATTGTCCTCTTACAAGGAGTCCTCAACTCCTGCTCGCTCATGGTTCAGTCTTTACACTGAAACCCTTCTTCCAAATCCACACTGGATTAGAAGATGAGCGATCCACACACAATAAACAATTTTAGCATTCAGCTAACACGGACATGCACCAGCATGAATTTAAAGACCTTTCCTACTAATTCTCCCATGGTCAACGCTCCTTATCACTCCAATCTTCAACTTCGCTCTGATACCACAAAAATGGGATGTCACGCCCCGATCCTTAGGCACGCACACATCCTTCTCTTGGTCGATTTTAAAATGCGATATCCCAGGACAATGTATCGCCGACTCTTTCATTTATTAAGCACATGCGGAAGCAGTTAAAATCCCCAGGCAATAAAACGATGGGATAGAAAAGCAAGGCCATATTTTTCATATTGAAATTTATAACCAAACTTTTATACGAAACACAAACCACTTCATAACTATTCACTTCAAAATGGAATTCTCAAAAGAAGATAGACTCTCAGTCCATCCGGGCTGTACTCAAGACCCCTCTCGGGATTATCTTCTTCTTCCAAAATCCTTCTCCTCAAGTTTTACCTCCGAGTTCTCCTTCCCAGACTTCTCCTTCTCAGCTTCTCATCGGGGTCCTAAAATGGTTTTCCCCAAACTGGGATGAGACTACGTCTCAGCGAGTTCTACCCCCACTAAGCCCGATTAGATAAACCATTATACTATAGGCTGCCTAAACACGCACAGAGCAGAGGACTTACCTTGGCCTCAGATCTCATCTGCAAATCAGTACAATTCACAATAGGCACCCATTTATTCAAAACAAATCGAACCAGTCGATTACATGTCATACAAATCACTCTCCACGGAGGAGTATCTAAAAGCGAGGCCACGTGCATTCTCTAGGATGACATTCCAAGTCTCCGAGTCCACGTGCCTCGAACCTCGGGCCCACGTGCATTCTCTCAGGCGACCTCTTCGCCAAAGTGATACATCAAGTCACCGAGCCCACGTGCCCTTTTAGATGCCTAGGCCCACGTGCATTCTCTTAGGTGCTATCTCACCAAAGTGATGCATCAATTCACCGAGCCCACGTGCCCTTTTACGATGCCCTGGCCCACGTGCATTCTCTTAGGTGCTATCTCACCAAAGTGATGCATCAATTCACCGAGCCCACGTGCCCTTTTAGATGCCTTGGCCCACGTGCATTCTCTTAGGTGCTATCTCACCAAAGTGATGCATCAATTCACCAAGCCCACGTGCCTTTTAGATGCCGAGCCACGTGCATTCTCTTAGGTGCTATCTCACCAAAGTGATGCATCAATTCACCGAGCCACGTGCCCTTTTAGATGCCAAACTCTATCACCGAGCCACGTGCATTCTCCAGGACGACATACCGAGTCTCCGAGCCACGTGCATTCTCTCAGGCGACCTTTTCGCCAAGGTGACATATTCAACCACTGAACTCACGTGCATTCTCCAGCTGACATTCCAATTCACCAAGCCCACGTGTCCTCTTTCAAGTGGTTACCAATCTTCTTTCAATACCGACAACCAATGCCCAACAATTTCTCAATCAAATAATTAAATCAACTCGACAAAGCATTATAAATGCTGAATAACAAGCCAATCACCAATCAATAATTCAATCTCAATCGATTCCAATCAATTTAGGGTAAATCCCTAAAATATCACAATTTATTCAATTCCATACAACGTAGAGCTCAAATAAATAAACGGACTGTGCCACGACGATCAGCATGAGATTTCGGTCGTCGGCCATCAACATCTTAATTTCCGAAAAATAATTAATTAAATAATTAATATTAAAAATTCAATTTAGCTCAAAATAAAGCCCGATTAAATAAACGAACTTCACCACAGTCATCAGCACAGTATTCCGGTTCCAGGCCATCTCAGTTGAATTTTCGAAAAATAAATAATTATTTAATTTAATTCCGAAAATTAATATTTAAATACAAAAAAATCCACTTAGGCCCAAAAAGCCTAATTGGAGCCCACCAAGGGTTGGGAAAAATCCTGAGGCACTTCCAATAATTAGTAGACCACGTCTACTTGTTAATTGCACAATCAATTTATCTAAATCACATCACAATTGACTAATAATTGCTAATTTATTTAAATCTAACAACCTAAACATAATTAATTAAAACTAAACCAACCTTAAGCATAATTAGCCAACTAATCCTGGATTAGTGAGATTACTCACCAAATCGCGCGCAAATCGGATCAATCCGACGGGGGCGACGCGAGGAACGAAACTTCCCAAAGCACGGCCCGGGTTCGGGGCCGGAAACGGCCCGAAACGGCCCACGAACCGGCTGAAACCCACTCGCGGGTTTGATGGATCGGCTGCAAAACAGAGAGAAAGAGAGAGGGTTGGGGCGGTAAGAGGTCGGGAGAGCGGGCGGGGCTTCGGTGAGGCCGGACGGCGGCTCCGGCGGCTGCTCGGCCGCTCACGGTGGCTGAACAGAGACCGAACGGGAGCTGGGTCGCGTGGCAGGATGGCAAGCGCAGGCGGCGCACGGGCGGCGAACGGCGGACGTGCGGCGTGCGCGGGCGTGCGGTGCGGCGGCGGACAGGCGGTGACGGTGGCTGGCTTCGCTTCCGATCTCCTGCAGCTTCGGTTCGGTTTGCACGAGAGAAGAACGAAGAAGAAGAAGAAGGTAACGTGAGGGAGGAGGCAAGAAGAGAGAGAAGAGATAAGGGTGGGAGTTTGACCGGTCAAAAAAAAAAGAATAAAATAAAATAAAGCAAAGTGGAAGACAGCAAGGGGCGGTCGGGGGGGAAAGAATCGCACGAGGGGGAGGGGAGAGGAGAGAGAAGAGAGAGAAAAGAAAGAGAGAAAAGGGAGAGAGAAAAGAAAAAGAATAATACTATTCTAAATTTTCTTTTCTCTTTCCATTTCCCTTTCTAATTTCTTCCGGTCTTCGATTTTTCCTCCGATAATTTCTTTCTTGAAATTTCGGACTCGTCAATAAATTGATAGACGATGAGACGGTCCTAAAAATGAATTGTGACACGCTCGAATATTCGATTCCCGAAACCAATTTAAATTTCATGGTTAGAATCAATCAAACGCGATTTTAGTCCAATCCAACCAATTGAGTAGCTTTTAGGGATTTTACCGCGGATACATCCCTTAACGGCTTCACCCAATAGGTTAGTTAACTCATGAGTGATCAGCTCAGAGAAAAAGGACCATAGGCACGTTGACGACATGCCCATTTCACTTTATCGAAACGGGGTCGAATTTTAGGATGTCACATCGGACGTCGCTCGGGCGTGAGATGCGCTGCTCAGGCTGTTGGGGGGCGACGAGGCTGTGCAGGCCACCAGATTTGGTGGCGTCGGGGAAGGTCCACTGAGGGTGCGGGTTGCTGATCGACGACGGCAGGGACCTGGTCTCTGGATCACGAGCGAAGCGATGGCTTCGCGGCTGAGATGGCGTTAGGCCGTGGAGGTGTGCTAGCGGGCTGTCGGGTGGATGCGTCGGAGGTAGAGCGAGGGCTGCGTGGCGGTCGCGGCTGGCTTCGGGGCGGCGTCAGATCTAGGAATCGAGGCGGAGGCGGCGCCGGGGTGGCACGAATCTAGATCTGGCGGGGCTGAGCTCAGGGCGGGGCCAATGGCGTCGTGGCTGTGGCTATGGCGCGCAGAGATGGCTTTGCGGGCTACAGGCGAGGCGCGGTGAGGCTCGGCATCGTGGTGGCGCGGGTCGTTAGCGCTCGCGGACGGAGACCGGTGGATATGTCGGCGGGGGGAAGGCAGCTCGGCTGTGGCACGGCTTGGGCCTACTCGTGGAGGGTGAAGCGTCGGGGCATCGGATCGTTGGGGCAGGGGTGCCGACCGAGGTGGAGGTGCGCGACGGATCGGCGACCGGCTTCGGCATCGGGACTAGTTGTAACGACAGGGAGCGGCTCGGCGTCGGTCATCACCGGAGATGCGGCGCCGGCACGGCGATGGCGGTGGCTTGGTGGGCAGCCAGCCAACCGGGGAGAAACGTTGAAGAAGATGATGAATAGTGTTAGGATTTCTCTCTTTTTTTTTTTTTGGTTTTTTTTTTTTCTCTCTCCTCTATTGCACGTCCCTTCCTCTCTGCCCCTTCACTTTTCTGCAGAAGCTTTTTGCTTTTGACCCTTTTTTTTTTTTTACCAAAGAACCCCCATTTTCACGTCTTGCACCCTCTATTTATAAAGTGAAAACTTGAATTTGTTTCCGCAGGTGGAGATTTTCACTCAACTTCTAAACAACAAAGTGGCTCTAAAATCACACGGTTGAGTTTTTGAATTCAATTTTTTAAAAAAAAAATTTCCTCTAATCAAAGATTATCTTCTATTTCTAAAAGATAAAGTTTAAATTAGGTGTCAACAGCTGCCCATCTTTGAAGGGAAGCTCGTAGAGGTTTCCTTCAAAGATAAATGACACCTAAATTTAAACCATACAAAATGAAAATGCAATAAATATGCAAATGCTAATTGTAATGATTTTTTTTTTTTTATAAAGGAAATGAACTCAAATAAATTTAATTTCTTTTGAAATGCAAGGTCATGCAATAATGCAATGTAAATGCAATGATTTGGTCAAGAACGTAGATCTCAATGTGTCTATGCTCAATGAAATGCAAATGCAAAGAAGAACACGTACCTGTCATACTTATCTGGAGATTCAGAAAAGTATTATTATGTGTGAAATGATTCCTATGAGACCTAACAAACATCTGGAAATCTCTTCAGATAATTGAAAGGCTCAAAGTCTTTAGGGATCTGGAACTCTCATTAGATCCCAAGCACTTGGAAATTGCATCAAGTATTTAAAATTTCAAAAATCTGATTCTTATGTCAGACAATTGAAAGCATTTACAAAACATCTGGAAATCACATCAAATGTTTGAAAAGACAAATACTTGGGAGTCACATCAAGTATTTAAAGATTCAAATATCTGAAATTCATACTAGACATTTGAAAACATTTACTAAACATCTGAAAATCACATCAGACATTTGGAAGGACAAACACTTGGAAGTCACATCAAGCATTTAAGGGTTCAAATATCTGGAGTTCACACTAGACATTTGAAAATATTTTACTAAACATCTGAAAATCACATTAGATGTTTGAAAAGACAAACACTTGGAAGTCACATCAAGCATTTAAGTTCAAATATCATCAAAACATTTGAAAACATTCAAATATCTGGAAATCACATCGATGTTTGATTCATCAAGCGTTTACAGGTTCAAACATTTGAAAACATTTACTAAACATCTGGAAATCACATCAGATGTTTGATAAGACAAACACTTGGAAATCATATCAAGCGTTTACAGGTTCAAACATTTGGAACTCAAACTAGACATTTGAAAAGATTTTATAAATGGGTACTTGGAATTCTCATCAAGCACCAAGATGACTGAACAAACTCAGGGCTTCAAAGACAAATCATTTGGTCTTTAAGGAAAAATTAACTTCATTTTTTTTTCTAAGAAAAAAATTCAATGAAGGTCCATACATGATGGCTTTTTCAAACATCCACCAAGAAAAATTATCAAGACAATTTTCACTAAACTGTGAATCTCTTGAACATGCTAAATGAGACACTTTTGGTGTGAAAAGGCTTTTTTACTCGCTCTCATTTAGGAGCGGTTATTTGTCCCGACCATTGATACGAGAATATATCACTCAATCTTATCATCATCTTGTCAATAAGAGTTCGAATTTTCTTGCAAACAGTACGACCTTACCACTCTGAGAGGTCCTTAACGGGTACTGTAATGTGGGCTTGGTCAATGGCTTAACAAAGGGACTCTTTGAGTCAAAGCAATTGAAAGAACAATTCTGTAATCATTTCCGGGTTTACAAGTCAAGAACCTACAAAATGAGAAAGAAATAATCTTGCTCGCACTTCTTCGAGCAATGCTCAAAACATGTGAATTCCTATGTTAATTCAAGTGCCCTAATATGAAGAGACTTTATAAGGGACATAACATAGGCTTGGTTCTTGGGTTTGAGAAACTAAATGATCGTTAGGCTCAAAGATGTGTGTAATGGGTAAGAGTTGGTGATCATCTTGACATTACCACCAGTTTTCTTTGCCACGGATTGTCTTCTTGACAGATTTCTTTATTGGCTCAAGAGTTTATCACTGATGCCAATGATTATTCAATTGGAGATCTTTTCTCAATATTTTTTCTTTTAAAATCATTTTCTTTGATGATGGGCATCGATCAGGCACACCGCTTTTTTTTTTGCCTCCCAATTTATCAGTCATTTCTCTCTTCTTTTCACAGGCATTGGCCTTACTTTTACCAGGCACACTGCTTTTTTATGCTCCTTAGTTCTATTTTGATTTCAGTTCTTGCGCACAATGCATGTGTAAGTATACTTTAAATGACACTCGAACCTTCAAGAGTCTTCATCTGTCTCTTGCCTTGCCCCAGTGTGGGAGATGATCATCAACTGGGTTTAAAGAAAATGAAATTACAGGCTCAAGTGGGCTATGCAAATGGTATAAGTGTGTAGGATAGTGAAAGAAATGCTCTTCGTCATCCTAAGGCACTTAAATTACCACATGAATTCAATGTAGTAGCATGACTTGAAGATTGATGCAAGTGAGAGCAAGAAAATTTCCATTCATTTCACTCTCCTTCAATGTCAACTTACCTCCATTTGCCCCGATGTGGGGTGGTTCTTGACAGGGGTAGTATGAAAGAAATTCTTCAAGTATTTTGGCTCAAAGAAGAGTTAAACAAGGGTTCACTGTAGAGAAATGAACTGCCCCTCGTCATTTTAGTTGTCGTACTTCATGCAAGAAAACCCTTCATCTTGAAACACAAAATATTTCCATACTCACCTCACAATGTATAGACAGGGGACTATGTATGGGATTAGGCTTGCCTTTCTCACCTCATTTAGCATTCTCAAGTAACTCGACATCTTTCACTAAATTATCCATTTTGATAAATTTCAAGTGGAATTGACGAATTGCACATCATGTGCAAACATTCTGAAATGATAAAAAGGCAATGCTCTATCAAATCATAAAGTCAAAACTGTTATGTGTCTATGTCTTGCCCCTCTTTGCAAGGGAGCTCATAGAGGTTCCTTAAATATGCGCAGGGCTGCACCTGAAACATAAAGCAAATAATTAAAAGAAACAAATAGGGTAAATTAGATGCATGATGGAAGATGATTTTATTTTGAAATTTTTTTCAAGAGAACATGAAGAAGCCCAGCCTTCAGAGTTAGCTCATTGTCGTTTTCTTTTGGGTAGGATTTCATCACAGGGCTAGTTTGGTGTACTTCAACATGCCCTTAAAACACGAAAATCTCAATGTATTTTATTGGATGAAAAGCAAATAACATTATTGAAATAAGAAAAATCCTAAAATTGAAAATGCAAATATGCAAATATGGAAAGCAATAAAGACTCCTGCGCAGAGGAGTGTGCAAATAATTAAAAGTTTCCTACTCTCGAGCTTTGTCGATGGCAAACACTAAATTCTCTTCAAACAGTTCAGTCATTCCTTTGAGTGCGTCATCAGAGCTCTCAATTTTTGGAGGTGCGGGATCATTTATGCCACCCCATCCATCTGGGATGATATCCCGTGGGTCGAAATAGGAGCTGGGAGGAGCCGAATACTTTACATAGTAATCGAATTTGCCACTTGGTTTCCCCAGGGTGTCCATCACTTCTGCTTCCTCATGCATCATCTGAAACATGGTCGGCTCAGCATCAAAATTGAAAATGACATTCACAGCTTCTGGGTGGTCAGGGAGTGGGTTATTCTGGATGTTCGGCTGTGTATCGCGGAATGAGCCCACCTTAGCATCCAAAAGATTTTGGATTTTATGTTGCAGCATATAGCAATCATCAACAGAATGCCCTACCTCCCCCACATGGTAAGCACATGCCTTGGAAGAATTATAGTTGGGGAAACGCTCGGGATTAGGTCGCTTAGGTTCCTTAGCGAGTAATCCTTTCTTCTGAAGGGTTGGCAAGATCTTGGACAATGGCTTAGGAAGATGCGTAAATTGACGCTAAGAAGAGTTCTTCTGCTGGCCAAAGAATGGTCCTGCTCCTCCCTGATGGGTGTTCGGGGTAGGGCGAGGTGGTTGCACATAAGCTGCATTAACCTCCTCTACAAGTTCCTTATCCTTCTTGGTTGAGACTCTCCCATATGAGCTGGTTTAATCAGACGCCCATCCATCACGCAATGCTACTTCAATTCGCTCGCCAACAAGGATTAGTTGATTGAATGACTCGGCAGTCGATCCCAGCATTCGATTTCGATACTCAGGCGGGAGTGTTTTCATGAACAAATCCATCAGCTCCTTTTATGTCGGCTCTGGAATTATCTGAGCGGCTACAGTCCTCCACCCGTGACATATGCCTTGAAATATTCTATCCTCTTCTTCTCAGTGCGAAGTAAATCTTCTCGAGATGGAGTGACATAAATATTATACTTATATTGCTTGAAGAAGGCATCTGTCAAATCCTCCCAAGTCTCCAGCAAATTAATCTTCTTCATAACAAGCTTGCTTGAAATTGTTGAATCATCAAAAGGATATTATCAACATATTGGGTCATCCTGACCACATAAGTCTACAGATGGATCTTAGGGAAAGAGGTGCCATCATACTTTTCAAAGTCTGGCATTTTGAACTTCTTTGGCATCTTGATTTTTGCATAATGGGACAGATCAGTTGGGTCTTGGCTAAATGAACCCTACAGCTGCTTAAGTTTCTCCTCGATTTTCGCTAAGCATTTTTCTTGCTCAGTCTTCGGTACAGCCGGCTGTATCACTTGTATCTCCTCATCAACAACAATTTAAGGTGCGTCAGTAATTTTAACCCTAGAGGCATCATCAGAGGATGATGGCCCAACTGTGGATGTATTCTTGCCTTTATCCCTCGAATCAGCCATGGGAGCATGTTGTGGTAACACCACTTCAACTTGCGGAGCTAGTGGGGCAGTGTTTGCTTGGAGAGAGTCGATTTGCTTAGAGAGCCGCTCAAGAACATTCAGGACTTACTTCATCTCCGATTCAAGGGCAGCAATGCGAGCTTGTTCAGCAACACGTGTTTGTTCAATGTTATTAGCCATTGTTGCTCTAGAATGAGTACGAATTGGCGATCTTAGGTGACCTGTGTTGTCACCTAAGGAAAATAGATAATGTAAGAAACGATGACAAGATAGGAAAATGGCCCATGATAATGGTCTAATCGCCTCATTTTATTTAAAATTTATTTTAAACGTTGAACCAAACTTCCTAACGATGAACTAAGAATTGAAATTCAAATCCCTAAACATTGAACTAAAGCACTGAATTGAAATCAAGGTCTCTAAACATTGAACTAAGAAACCAAAACATCTCATTTTATATGTTTTTGGGAGTGGAAATGAATTGCAAATCGGTTTTCCCCATCACATATAAAACAAGACGGACAACGAAACCTATTGTCATGGACCGACGAAATTGCAAGTAAGTAAATTGCAGAAGTGAGAATTTAAACAACTTACTTTCACTGGGAAGGGATGACAATCACATAGACACACGCATGAAATGTGGGGCTCAATTTCTATCTAGATGGCTTAACAAAGTGGAGCTAAAGGGGATGATCTGATCGTTGCAGTCTCGCATTAACGTGTCAGGTCCCCCTAACTCCGGTTTAATCGAATGGAATGCCTAATAATCACGCAGTCTCACGGATATGGACAAACACATTCGACACCATGAAGAACTTTCAGGGAAGAGAATATTAACCTCCATATAGCAGTCTCGCTTTAGAGAAAGTATCCTTCTCAATACCATCCTAAGAATCTTATCGCAGCATAGGTCCGGCAACAGGTTGTGTGTGCAATAGTGTAGTGCTAAAAACAATAAAACATGCACAACAGTTTAATTGCAAACAATACTTCTATAGTTTAAGTTCAACCATTCATCCTTAACTCCAACCTGCAAAACAAAGGTTAGCAAAGACTACTCCCCTTATACCTCCCATCTGCAAAAACATTTAATACTTTATGTTAGGAGTGTACCTGGTTTCCATGCTGCCAAACAAAATATTTTTAAAAAGAAACAGGCTTATGTCCACAATGAGTTTTAACTCTATCCCCAGCGGAGTCGCTAAGCTGTCGCGACCTTCTCGATTTTTTTTTGAAGGTGAATTATTCGAAAAGGCTAATGGATTACTAAGTTGGAAGACTTGGCACGGACCCTCCCAAGTCCTACCAATTGCGACTTGATGTTAAAAAATTTTAACATGCAATTATATTCAATTTGGAGCCGCCACTAATCAATTAGGGTTGATTAGAAACCCAAATAAAGTATGGGAGAATACTTTATTTTCACGAACCAGAGATTCAATAAGTCTGGGGACATGATTACGCTAGATTAGTCTAATGCCCCTTCGGTACCTTTTATTTTAATTTCAAAAATATTTAGCAGACAATGTTAATTAATTTTAACCTAAGCTACTAACATGCAAATAGTGGTCTTGCGGGTACACAATCAATAAAATAACATTCAATGAAAAACGCTAATAAAAATGCATGCCCTAAACATGATTTCTAAATGACAGGACAACTACTTTTTTCTTTTTTAAAAATGTTAATTATATGCAATCTTGATCTAATTTAATATGCATGGATTTTACTTTAATGATATGTGAAATGCAATTCATATGGCATAACTTGAACTATCACTATATGTATGCAATCTAATTTATATAATCTTAAATATGCATTGGTTTCATGATATGGGATGAATGACGGGGTAATTCTATATGCATGCTCTTTTTATGATTTTTTTATTACACATATGCAACCTACACTAACAATGATGACATGAAATGTGATTAATTATAAACTAACCTATTAACTAACCAAATAAATGACTTTTGTGTTTTTTGTTTTTTTTTAATATGACTTAATAATTTTTAAAAATAACATAATGATGCAATACTAATCTTTGGCTTTTTAAAAATAAAAAATAAAAACAACTACACGACGGGAGTATTAAAGTATTAACCTACGACCCACTAATTAAAGCACAACATATGGTGTGCACATTATGAAATCTATATAACCTAAATAACATTTCTTTTGTTCTTTTTCGTTTTGATTTTTATTAAAGGAAAATTATCATAGTTCTATATGAATCTTAAAAATCAAAATGCGCTGCCTTAAATATGAAATGTGTATGGACCTAAGTACCTAAATTCTAGATATGATATAATTTTACTAATAAACAAATTCTAATTAAATAAACCTACATCCTCTAATGCAAGATTTTGATTTGTTTGATTTTTAGTTTTATTTTAAAAGATAAGTAATTATTAAATCTAAACTATCAACAAAATAAAGGATTAAAATAATTGAAAAAATAACCTGTTGTCTCACAAGTCAAATTAACGATTATCCTAACCCTAATTATCATGACAAATAGTTCAAAATAACTAAATTTCTGATCCGAATTCTTACGGATCAAATTAATAATTATATTGATTCAAAAATTAAAGTACTATCAACAAATCCCAATAATTAATATAACTCCTACCGATAATGCCTACAATATCCATAACCTAAAGGTCAACTCACAATATTCAAACTTAAACAATAATACCAAAACTAACTAAGAATAAAGTAAAATAACATAAAATAAGAGAAATAAAAATAAAAGAAAAATGAGCAACCTAAGGAAAATGGGAGCAGCAAGTTCGTCAATGCTGGCTGGGGGATGACCGGTGTTAGAGCTTTGGCGAGGGCACAACAGGTGCTCGGTGAGGAGCTGCGGCGAGGAGACTCGGAATGGAGGTGGTCGGGTGTCGCTCGGTCGTGAGATGCGCTGCTCGGGCTGCGGGGGAGCGACGAGGCTGTGCAGGTCGCCGGATTTGATGGCGTCGGGGAAGGTCCACTGAGGTTGCGGGCTACTCATCGACGACAGCAGGGACCTGGGCTCCGGTCGCGAGCGACGCGACGACTTCGCGGCTGAGACAACATTGGGCCGTGGAGGTGTGCTCGCGGGCTGTCGGGTGGATGCGTCGGAGGCAGAGCGAGGGCTGCGCAGGGGTCGCGGCTGGCTTCAGGGTGGTGTCCGATCTGGGAATCGAGGCGAAGGCAACACCGGGGTGGCACGGATCTAGATCCATCGGGGGCTGAGCCCGGGGCGGGGCCAACGGCGTCGTGGCTGTGGCTGTGGCGTGCAAAGATGGCTTTGTGGGCTACAGGCGAGGTGCGGCGAGGCTCGGAATCATGGTGGCGCGGGTCGTCGGGGCTCGCGAACGGAGGCCGGCAGCTATGTCGGTGGGGGGAAGGCGGCTCGGCTGTGGCGCGGCTCGGGCCTACTCACGAAGGGTGGAGCATCGGGGCATCGGGTCGTCGGGGCAGGGGCGTTGACCGAGTTGGAGGTGCGCGATGGATCGGCGACTGGCTCCGGCGTCGGGATTGGTTGCGACGGTAGGGAGCGGCTCGGCGTCAGGTCATCACCGGAGATGCGGCGTCAGCGCGGCGGTGGCAGTGGCTCGGTGGGCGGCCAGCCAACAGGGGGGGAAGTGTTGAAGAAGATGATGAATAGTGCTAGGATTTCTCTTCTTCTTTTTTTGGTTTTTTTTCTCTCCTATGTTGCACGTCCCTTCCTCTTTGCCCCTTCACTTTTCTGCAAAAGCTTTTTGCTTTTGACCTTCTTCTTTTTTCGACCAAAGAACCCCCCATTTTCATGTCTCGCACCCTCTATTTATAAAATGAAAACTTGAATTTGTTTCCGCAGGTGGAGATTTTCGCTCAACTTCTCAACAACAAAGTGGCTCTAAAATCACATGGTTGAGTTTTGGAATTCAAAATTTTTTAAAAAAAAATTCCCTCTAGTCAAAGATTATCTTCTATTTCTAAAAGATAAAGTTTAAATTAGGTGTCAACAGCAATTATTATTTCAACAATTTCAAAATTGTAAGCAGCTAAGCCGATCAGTCCAAGCTTACACGAAGGAGTTTCTCCAACTTTCCGCCCGTAACAACCTGGCTGAGTCGAAGGCACAACAGACCGCTAGGTACATTAATGGTTTGTGACTTAATATTCAAGACCATGTTTCACTACATCGTTTGTTCTCTGTTGAGGATGCTCAAGAGATGGCCCGAAAGGTTGAGATGCAATTAGAGAGAACTAGCCCCATTAATCGGGCTAACAATTATTTTGCTCAAGGATCATCTGGAAAGGGAAGACAACTAGATGTTTCAGAATCCTCCAACCAGCAAACCAACACTATGAACCGAACTCCGGGAAGTAGTATTGGGGTGCGCAAGAAACCAGTCATTGCAAATAATTGTAATGTCAATCAAAATGCCCAGAACCCGTACGTTAAGCCACCACCAATCAAATGCTACAAGTGTAACGAATTGGGACATCGTTCGAGTGATTGTCCATGGCGGAAGATGGCCAATGTTGTTGAGCATGACGATGACATACATGAAGATGACTGGATTGATGAGGAAGAAGTGGAGGATGAGGAGGGTGAGCATGTCAATTACGTTGTTAGGAGACTATTACTCACTCCACGAAGAGAAGACACGTAGCGGAATAGTCTTTTTCGTGCCTGTTGTACCATCAACGGCAAAGTTTGTGATGTCATCATCGATAGCGGAAGTTGTGAGAACATAGTGTCTAAGGCTTTGGTGGACCATCTACAACTAAAGACAGAGTTATATTCTTCCCCTTATACAATTGGGTGGATTCGTAAAGGGACCGAACTCAAGGTGACGTAGGTATGTCATTTACCTATTTCAATTGGAAAGTCCTATAAGGACACCATAATTTGTGATGTAGTGGAGATGGATGCATGGCATGTTCTACCGGGGCAACCATGGCAATACAATGTTGATATCACTCACAGGGCTCGTGAGAACACATATTCTTTTGTGTGGAAAAAGACGAAGATTATTTTGAAGCCAATGAGTAACACTCCCCAGGCCCCAAAGAAGCAAAGTGTAGGGATTATGCTAAACATCCGGAAAAGTGAGGGCATATATATGATTGTGGAGAAAGGTAATCAAGAAGCCCTTATTCCAATTCTAGCGGCTCTTAAGCACTTATTGAGGGCATTCAGTGATATTATTCTGAAGGATCTACCTGTTGGATTACCACCCTTGAGGGATATCCAACATGAGATTGATTTTCTTCTAGGAGCGAGCCTCCCTAATTTGCCGCACTACCAAATGAATCCGAAGGAGAACCAGATTTTGCAAGACCAAGTAGGAGAACTTCTTCGAAAAGGCTTCTTGCGCAAAAGCATGAGCCCTTGTGCAGTACCCGCACTCCTCACTCTAAAGAAAGACGAAAGCATGCGTATGTGCGTTGATAGCCGGGCAATTAATCGAATTACTGTCAAGTACCGATTCCCAATCCCTCGCTTGGATGTCATGCTCGACCGGCTTGCAGGATCAAAAGTCTTTACAAAGATTGATCTAAGTAGCGGATATCACCAAGTACACATCCGCCCTGGCGATGAATGGAAAATGGCCTTTAAAACAAGTGAAGGTTTATATAAATGGCTTGTCATGCCGTTTGGCCTCACGAACGTGCCTAGCACCTTCATGCGTTTGATGACTCAAGTCCTAAACCTTTTATTGGCAAATTTGCGATGGTCTACTTCGATGACATTCTCATATATAGTCCAGATGACCAACGGCATATGGAGCATCTAAGGGACGTCTTATTGGCCTTGCAGACAAACCAATTGTACATTACTTTGAAGAAGTATAGCTTTATGACTAATTGACTCCGCTTTTTGGGGTATATTGTCGGAGCAGAAGGCCTTTAACTTGATGCGGAAAAGGTAGCTGCCATCCGTGACTGGCCGACTCCCCAGACCGTTGGGGAGGCGCATAGCTTCCACGGGCTTGCAACATTCTATTGACGCTTTATTCGAAATTTCAGTTCTATTATGGCTCTGATTACCGAGTGCTTGAAGAAAGGAAAATTTCATTGGGGTGACGAAGCAGAAGCCAGCTTTACTCTCATCAAAGAAAAATTTTCCACGGCACCAATACTGATGCTCCTGAATTTTGAAAAGGTATTCGAACTAGACTGTGATGCTTCTAGTGTAGGAATTGGTGTTGTTCTTTCCCAGGAAGGTAAGCCTATCGCTTGTTTTAGCGAGAAACTTAATGATGTTTGCAAGCGATGGTCTACTTATGAGCAAGAGTACTTTGCTATAGTACGAGCTATCAAGCATTGACAGCCCTATCTTTATCAACATGAGTTTGTCCTTAACATTGACCATCAGGCACTCAAATATATTAAGAGCTAAAGACATCTAAATTGAATGCATGGACGTTGGGTCTCCTTTTTGGAGCAATTCAATTTCGTGCTTTGACACAAGGTGGGCCACTTGAACAAAGTCGTTGATACACTAAGCCGTCGTGCTACAACACTCGTCACCATGCGTACTGACGTTGTGGGCTTTGACCACCTTTGTGCTCTTTATGCTGATGATGAAGATTTTCAGGAAATTTGGGAAAAATGTTCCGAGATAGGTTCTCACGGCGACATGATCGTTCAGGACAAAGTTTTATTCTTTGGCAACAAGTTGTGCATTTTTTCGAATCTCTTTGCGGGAACAACTTATTCGAGAGCTACATGGTGGCTCCCTTGGAGGACATTGTGGGCGAGATAAAACTGTTGCCTTAGTTGAGGAGAGGTATTATTGGCCTCAATTGAAACGGGACGTTGGATGATTTGTGAAAAAGTGCTACATTTGTCAGACTGCGAAAGGTCATTCTCAGAACACTGGACTTTACACCCCTCTACCTATTCCTTCTGGACCTTGGATAGACATTTCAATGGATTTCATGTTGGGGCTTCCCCGAACACAACGAGGTATGGATTATGTTTTTGTGGTAGTGGATAGGTTTACAAAGATGGCGCACTTTATCCTTTGCAAGAAGACTTCTGATGCTTCTCATGTAGCGAGTTTATTTTTTCGAGAAGTAGTTCGTTTGCATGGTGTTCCAAAAACTATCACCTCTGATTGTGATACCAAATTCCTTAGTCATTTTTGGAGGACCCTATGGCGTTTATTTGGAACGAATTTGCAGTATAGCAGCTCTTTTCATCCTCAAACCAATGGGCAAACTGAAGTTGTCAATCATACTATGGCGGATATTATTCAGTGTCTTTGTAGTGACATGCCAAAGCAATGGGACCGGTATCTTGCTCCTGTTGAGTTTGCTTTTAACAACACTGTCAACCGTTCCACGGGCAAGTCTCCATTTGAGGTTATCTACGAGTGAACGCCACAACATACACTAGATCTCATGCCTTTGCCCAAAGTCCCAGGATATAGTGTTGCGGCTAAAACTTAGCAACAAAATTACAAGAGATACAAGAGGGTGTGAAGCAATAGCTAGAAGCTTCCACTACTGTTTACAAAGTTGCTGCAGATAAACATCATCGCCTCAATGTATTTGCTGAGGGTAATGAAGTGATGGTCTACCTCCGCAAGGAATGCTTTCCTGTTGGTACATATAACAAGCTGAAGCACAAGAAAGTTGGTCCCTGTCGAATCGTGAAGAAAATCAATGACAATGCCTATGTTGTTGATCTTCCTGGTGACCTCAACATCTCCCCGACATTCAATGTAGCGGACCTATTTGAGTATCATCCTCCAGATACTCCTCTTTATCCTAATCATAACTCAGGGTCGAGTTCTTCTAAAGTAGAGGAGGCTGATGTAGAACAATATAGCAAATGCCTTTATGGAAACAATGGAGCATCATAAGAGCGGGCAGTCCAACAAATCAAAGACGATTGCGTGATCTTCAAGATCACAAATGGGTTACAATATATCTTTTCTTTAATTTGTTATTAGATTTCATTTTTTTTAGTTTATCAATATCTTTTTAATTTTTTTATTAGATTTCAGTTATTTGGTTATTTCCTAGATGGCGACCTCCTTATAAATAGGCGCCTAAGATATTGTAATCCGCACTTCTTTATTCAAAATAAACACAATCTTTTGGAATTCTTTCCAAGCTTTGTTTTTCTGCGTCTAAAGGCTTTATAACATTTGATTTCTTTTTTTTTTTAAACCCCCATTGTTTGTAACAGTCATGTATTATTTATTAATGGATTCATAACGGTTTGCAAACAGCTGTCTTTTTGTTACCTATAAATAGTTAAAGTGATTTATAAATATATCAAAATCTGAATATTTTAATTTATCTTTTCATATCTTTTCTTTTCTTTGTTGGGTTGTCCACATAATGTTGTTCTTGTTTCCTTCTATTATTCAATACATAATAAAAAAAAGAAAGTCTGTTGTATATTAGAAGGCTAGCCATTAGAGTTTTACACACTGAATTTTATAGATGGAATTATCTTTAAGGACAGTGTTTGCACACCTCAACAAATTATTTTTATTTTCTTTTCATTTTCAATGTATTTCCAATAATTATTATTTTCTTGTATTCTAATATTTTTCCAACTATAAAGGCTTAGGTTGAAATCCGAGTCGACAAGCATGTTCTATCAAATATTTACCTTTGTTAGTTTGATGACAAACGGACTTGCGAATTAGGCAGGAACCATTCTTTCACATTTTCTGTTACTTGAACTAACCTTTAGGGCTGTTTTCGGCATTTAACGAAAAACAAATAATAGTAGACCCTCTGTGGAAGACCTCCGGAACGTTGCTGGTGAAAATGGATTTGGGGAAAGTGGAGGTTTAGAGAGAGAGAGAGAGATGCCAAACCGAGCAACGGCTTTAATCTGATCAAATTCCAGGTTTGGCCCAAAAACAGGGCCTTAATAGCGTCAAGAATCAAATCTCTATCTCTAATGTTGTAGCTCCACAAACTAATAAATGAATCAAGTCATGAGAACACGTTTAAAAGGGATAAAAGCATTCTTACTCTTTTATAAAACAACCATGATTAAATAAAGAAAGGATACATGATATCTTGAAATTCGATCTCTTTTGGCATATATAAAATGATTATTTAATTAAATTTACTCTGAACTGATCACTTATGAGTTAACTAATCTATTGAGAGATGCCATAAAGGATTAAAATTCGAACTACCACAAAATTCAATTAGGGATAAACCAATCAATTATAAAGATTGATAATGATCAATACTACACTATTATAAGTCAATTAGTGAACACATATAAATCAATTCGACAAAAATACATAGTCGATTTGCAAGTAATTCCGCATGATTACAATACTGACTGTGAACGATAGTAAATTGATTTTCTATTGGTCTTGTACTCAGAGTAAGTAATTTAATCCTCATGATTACATGACAATTGAGGGTCATCCACAATTTGAAAAGGCACAAACATGGATTGAAAATTATTGACCACCGGGCACATGCGTGAGAACCCTTAAAACCCACTAGATTGTTTAAGTGGTACTAAAGTCACATTTGATTAATTTTAACCATGAAATTTAATCTGATTTCGAGTATCAAACTTTTGAAAATTTCAAGACTAACCTATCGAATGTTGACTCATTTATCCATCAATTAATTGGCAAGCTTAAAATTTTCGGATAAGGATTAGTGGGTCGAGCGAAGGCCCAATGGGCCTCACGCATGAAGGATTTGGCCAAGTGGGCCCAAGCCAAGCCCACCAAGGTCATCTAAGCCCATTTCAAGAAATTGGCTCAAGGGCAAAATTGGAGTTTTTGTCAAAATTTGTAAAATGTCCATTTTACCCCTTTTAGAAGATTTTTTGGACATTGATGGAGATGAGACAAGGAGGGAAATTGTAAGGAGGAGAGGGTTTCGGGGAAGATTTTGGGTGAAAAGATCTTCAAGCTCTCTCTCCATTCTCTCTCTCATTTTTCTCTCTTCTTCTTCTTCACCATAGCCGCCCTTTGCTATCATTTGCCACTATCGTCCACCATCATTGTCACCACCGCCAATCTGCATCCCTCACGTTGTCCCTCAATCGACGAGCCACCATCATTGTGATTTCTAGAAATTTGATCCTATTTCGAAATATATGAAGTAGTCATTTCATCGATGCACATATGGTTATTTTATCCTAAACTGATCACTCACTAGTTAATTAATCTATTAGGTGAAGCCATAAAGGATTAAAACATGAAAGACTAGAGAATTTGATCAGAGATTGATTGCTCGACCATAAGGATCGACAAGGTCAATACTACACTGTTATAAGTCAATTAGTGAATAGATATAAATCAATTCAACGGAAGTACACAATCAGCTCTCGAGTGATTCCATACGATTACGATATATCCATCGAACGACAATAAACCGATTTTTTCTATTGATCATATTTTCAATGTACGTAATTGAACCCTTGCGATTACATGACAACCAATGGTCATCCACAATTTGAAGATGTACAAATGTGGATAAAAAAATTATCGACAACAGGTCAATCATGGGAGAATTCGTAAAAATCATCTGATAGATTAAGCGTATTAAAGTCGCATTCAATCAATTTTTAATGACAAAATTTAATTCAATTTCGAGTATCAGACTTTCGAGGGTTTCGAGATTAAATTATTGGACGTCGCCTTATCATCTGTTGAATTATTGACAAGTTCGAAACTTTCGAAAAATGAAGTATTGGATGAAAAATTGGAGACCGGAAAAGGGAAATTCGGATCAAGTGGCAAAATGGTGAATTATGGGCCATAATTATGGCTTTAAAAATTAAAGGAAAAGAAAAGAAAAAGAAATTGTGGAGACATGATACTAGGCTACGAGGGTTTCGAGGGAAGTGGGTGTGAGAAATGATGGGATTTTGAGGAAAAATCTTTGAAAATCCTTTTTCTTTATCTTTTCTTTTTCTCTCCCGCCTCTCTTTTCTCTTCTTCCCCACACCATTTCTCTCCCCCTTTTCTGCCGACCAAACTCCATTTCCCCTCCTTCTTTTCTTCTTCTTCTCACGCCATTTTCCCCCTCATCATCATCTTCATCTCATCACCACCTTCATCCCCTCAGCACCATCTCCATCCACCACACTGTCCACCACTGCCGTTGCCACCGCCACTCACCCACTTCCCTCTAAAAAAATTGTAGAAATTGAATTTTGATGAGATTTTTTGCAAAGATGCTTAGAAAAATGTGATCCGACTCCCACTTATCCTACACCTCTCAAGTCATTGTGCCGCTGAGGAAAAGATAGAGCGCCCTGAGGCACCCTCACTTATCCTTGGTGTCGAAAGGGACATTGCGCGCCACCACAAACCACCACCAAGCCGAGCCCCATCGAGCTTGGCTGCACCTCCATCATCACCATCTCCATTGCCAAGCTCCTGAGTCATCACCACTTAAGCCGCTTGTCCATCAAGCCGCTCACATTATCATTGCCGTCCCTGACCCACCCTCGCTGTCGCAAGCCGAGCCACCACCGTGGCCACCACCTAAGCCGAGTCCCCCTTGGCCATGAGCTCAACTTCACCTAACTGCCGCTGTTGAGTTTCCATTCGAGTCGTGAGCCTCGTGTTTTCGTCGCCGTCGTGCCACTGTCGTGCCACCATCACAGCGAGCTCGCCATCACTGGAAACCCATGAGTTAACTTCCTAATCGTGGATTAGGATGTTAATTACGTTTAGGGGATAGATTAATTTAGGGATAATGACGTTTAATATTAGTTTATTTTGGTTTAGCCTTAATTGCAATTAAGGATCGTTTAGATTAAAATTTAAGTGTGATTATTTTAAGTAATTACGATTATATCCATTAATCATGGTTATATTAATTTCATTAATCATAATTTATTTATTTAATCGTTAATTAATTAATTAATTAAATTTATTTTAGTTAACGACAATGAATTTTAATTAGTTATAGGTAGGTTAATTAATCGTAATGAGCCTAATTAATTATGATTAGCTTAATTAATCACGATTACTGTAATTAATGACATATTAGCGGTTAAGTAGAATTTTATACCCTTGTTTTGTATGAGTTTGTGCATAATTCCAACTGTTTGCATGTGTGATGCTATGTTATTGATTGCTTTATGATAAGTTCCATTTCCTATTCCAAAAGAAGATTTTATAGGCAATAAAATGGTAAAGTTTGAGGTGTCGAGTTTGGACACCGAATTTTACATGCTAAATAAAACAATAGGGTTTTAAAATGAAAGTACACAAAATTTGATGGGTTAATTTCAAATACGTGACCACGTACAAATATTTTATCGGAATTTTTAAATGTGAAAAATTGCCAAAGTTAATTATTTGAAAACGAACTTTTTGTTATAGGCTAATTAATGGCAAAAAGAATTGGTTTGATAGTTGGTGTGCTTGAGTGGTCATCTACTCGAACCCATCGCCTAAAGAGAGTTTGGGGACAATGCCTAATTTTTATCGGATGCCTGGCGAAAATCCGAATGCCGAGTCACGGATGAGGCCAAATCAATGCTCTTTATGGAATGCCATCTAGGCGGGGGTTCGAGACAATGCCTTGCCCAATGGGGCGGGACAATGCTTGGTCATGCTGGAAGATTGCCGACTCTTGTGTTAGCCGTGGCCCAAGGGGTCGTAATACATGTGTGTTGGCAATGCGCTTAGAATATTTCAAATGTATTCTAATTATTATTTATATTTGTTGCACTAATATTGCCATTTGAGGTGTATTAATATGTAAGGGTATGCCAAAGCGAGGTAAGATTGTATACCGTTACGTGTTAAACTGTCTTCAAGGCAAATTACCTTCCTAATCGAGGTTTAGGAAGTTGACTTGCTGAGGTTTTATCTCACCTTGTTTTGAATCTTTTTAGATCCTTAGTATGGAGTGTCAACCGTATGTTTTGGGGTCCCTTGGGATCAGGATATGGAGGTGACTATGTTTCCTATTCCGGGGACTGACTGGACCCACGAGTAGGTAGTCACGACCCTGTGGGTAGATGAAGGATTGGCTGATTTAGTGCCCCACATTTACAAGGCGTGCTTTATTAGGGAGGAGAATGGTGATTAGACCCGTTCACTTCATGGTTTTGATGGATCGCCTTCTAGGAATGTGGGAAGGCAAGTGTGGGACCCCATGCATATTGACAACCCTAATAATGTCATTTCGGACCTAGAATTCGATCCAAACTATGAGCCCATGGAGGAGTTCCCCTCTAACTACGAGCCCAACTCTCCGTCGAGATACTAGGGCCAGTGGTTAACCCATGATCAATAATTTTCGATCCACATTTGTGCATCTTCGAATTGTGGATGACCTTAGGTTGTCATGTGATCAAGAGGATTCAATTACGTACTCAGAATATAAGATCAATAGAAACAATCAGTTTATTGTCGTTCAAGATAAATATCGTAATTGTGCGGAATTAGCCACGAACTGACTACGTACTTATGTCAAAATAATTTATATCCGTTCTCTAATTGACTTATAATAGTATAATATTAACCCCTGTCATTATGGTCGAGCGGTCGATCCCATATCGAATTTTCTAGTCTTTTGTGTTTTGACCCTTTACGACCTCACGCAACAAATTACTTAACCCGTAAGTGATTAATTCAAAATAAAATAACCATAAGTGCGTCAATGAAATAACTATTTCATATATTTCGATAGTGAGTGTAGAGTAGAAATAGAGTAGGACTGACCAAAAAAAAAAATAAGGCCAAATTTTGGGAAATAACAACTCTTCATCTCTTACAAAAATTTCGTTCTTGAAATTTGAACTATGACAATTCTTCAACAAAAAGGTGAGTGTGTTGACGCCTCATTGACTCTTCGCTTTCCTATGTGGCTCCCTCCATTCGGTGGTGTTGTCAAACCACTTTGACTAAGGGAATTGTCTTATTGTACAACGCTTGCTCCTTTCGATCCACTATCTAAACTAGCCTTTCCACGTATAACACCCGGTTGTCCACATCTATTTCCTCGAAATTCAACACGTGAGTCAGATCAAGTTCATACTTCCTCAACATTGACACATGGAAGACGTCATGCACTTGGGGCCCAAGTCTCGGCAGGAAACGTGAGACGATAGGCTAAAGTCCCAATCCGCTCTAAAATCTCAAAAGGACCAACGTACCTTGAGCTTAGCTTCCATTTCTTGCCAAAACATGAAATGCCTTGCATTGGTGACACTTTGGGAAAACATGCTCTCCCACTTGAAACTCCAAAGGCCTATGTCATTTATCTACATAGCTCTTTTGACGCCTTTGGGCAGCCTTAAGCCTTTCTCGAATGACCTTGACGATGTCCACTTATTGTTGAACCAACTCAGGGCCCATAATCTTGTGTCCTCCAACTTCATCCCAATAGATAGGAGTGCTACAGACCCTGCCATACAACACTTCAAATGGTGTCATCTTGATGCTCTACCAATAGCTATTGTTGTAGGCGAACTTAACTAGATAAAGATGTTCTTCCCAACTTCCTTTGCAGCCCAATACACATGCTCGCAACATATCCTCGAGCTTCTGAATAGTCCTTTCAAATTGGCCATCCATCTGTCAGTGATAGGCCGTGTTATACTGCAACTTTGGTCCCAAGGCAGTTTGTAAATATTTCCAAAAAGCTATCATAAACCTTGAATCTCGATTTGATGTGATCGTTACTAGCACTTCATGAAAATGAACTATTTGTTGTACATACAAATCATCATATCTATCTAATGCAAAGTCCTTTTGTACAGTGATGAAAGTGCGCAAATTTTGTCAATCTATCGACCACAACCCAAATTGAATCATTACCCCCACTACTTAGCAATCCCATCACAAAATTCATTGTGATATGTTCCCATTTCCATTCAGGAATCTCCAGGGGTTGCAAAAGTGCTCCAGGCTTGCAATGTTAGGCCTTCACTTGTTGGCTTGTCAAACACTTAGCAACATACTTGGTGATATCTACCTTCATACCATTCTACCAATAATACTGGTGTAAATTTTGATACATCTTTGTGATGTCTAGGTGAATGTTGTAATTGCTACAGTGAGCTTCTAACAAAATTTCTTTCTTAAGCTCTGCATCGCTAGGTACGCATAATCGTCCATGAAACTTCAGTATTCTATCCTTAGTGGCTTGAAAATCAGCTATCCTTTTTTCCACACCCTCTTGCAAAACTTTCTAGATTTCAAGATATGTCGACTGCAGCGTCTTAATCTTTGCTTGCACTTCTGGTTCAATTTTGAGTGTAGCCATGAGACTTGAAATGTGGCATACCTCAAACTTGAAATCAGAATCTCGAGCTCTTTCAAGCATAATCTACTCTTGAACCATCATCTGTGCAATTGATGACTTCCAACTTAGTGCATCCGCGATCTTGTTGGCTTTTCCAGGATGATATGAGATGTTGCAATCATACTCTTTAAGAAGCTCCATCCAATGACGCTCCCTTATGTTCAACTCTTTTTGATATAATAAATACTTTAAACTTTGATGGTCCGTAAAGATCTGGAACCAATTTCCACACAAATAATGCCTCCAAATCTTTATGGTAAAGATGATCATTGTTAGTTCTAAATCATCCATCTGATAATTCAACTCGTGAAGCCTCAGTTGACGGGATGCGTATGGAACCACTCTTCCATGTTGCATCAAAACACGGCTCAATCCTTTGTATGATGCATTGCTATAAATCTCATATCCTACAAAACCAGATGAAATAATTCAAATTCCTTTTTCACTTAACGAGTTTTTGACTCCCGAATATCCAGCTAACTAATTAATTCTTTATAACGTATTCTAGAGGCCTGTAACGATCAACATAAAGACGAATGAGCCGACTTTATATTTTGGCATTACAACCACAAATAAGAGCTTTCGTATTTTTACTGGTTCGTATCTTCAGAGAAGTTAGAAATAGGTGCAGTAGTCAGCTTATGCTTGAGCTCCTGGAAGTCCATTCAAACTTTTTGTCCATATTCAGCAATCGCATCAGAGGCATGGCTATCGCATAGAATCTTTTCATGAACTGTCTATAATAGTTTGTCAATCCCAAGAAACTTCGGATCTCAATCACTGTTGTTGGTCTCGGCTAGTTCATAATAGCTTCAATCTTGGTCGGGTTCACGAAAATCCCTTCACTAGAAATCACGTAACCCAAGAAGGCTACATGAGTCAACCAAAACTCGCACTTACTGAACTTGGCGTAAAGCTCATGTTCTTGTAGGGTCTGAAGTATCATCCGTAAGTGTTGTTCATGATCCTCTAGACTTTTCGAGTACACCAAAATATCGTCGATGAGCACAATCACGAACTAGTCCAGGTACTCCTTGAATACTCGGTTCATCAGATCCATGAAAGCAGTTGTGGTATTGGTTAATCCGAACAGCATTACGGTGAACTCACAATGACCATAACGCATACGAAATGCCGTCTTCGGTATATCCTCCTTTTTAATTCTCAATTGATGATAACTCGTCCTCAGATCGATATTAGAAAATACCAAAGCTCCCTGTAGCTGATCAAATAAGTCATTGATCCTTGGCAATGGATATTTATTCTTGATTGTCACTTGATTGAGCTACTAATAGTCAATGCAAAGACGCAATGAACCATCATTTTTCCTTACGAACAAAATTGGTGCTCCCCAAACACGGCATAACAAGCTTAAATAATTGGAATTATGCATAAGTATATCCAATAAAACAAGCATAAAATTCTACTTAACAGCTAATCCGTCATTAATTACACTAATCACGATTAATTAAGCTAACCACGATTAATTAGGCTAAGCACGATTAATTAGGCTAATTGCAATTAATTAGGCTAAACTCAATTAATTAACCTAACTATAATTAATTAAAAAATAATTTCCATTAATTAAAATAATTATGATTAATTAAGCAAATTACAATTAATAAAATAAATCACGATTAATTAAACTAATCACGAATAATTATTAATTAATCGTTAATCTAATCACGATTAATTAATCTGATCATTCTTACTTAAACTAATTGCACTTAAATTTAATCTAAACCGTCCTTAACCATAGTTAAGGCTAAACCACTCTTATTTGTCACTAACCTCCATTAATTTAAACTAAACCTACCCATAAACGCAATTAACTACCTAATCAAGGATTAAGAGTTAACTCATGGGTTTCTGGTGATGGTGAGCTCATGACAATAGTGGCGTGATGATATCGAGAATGAGACACTTGCAGCTCTAACAGAAACTCGATGGCGACAGCGGTGGCTCCCTAAGCTCAGTGTCAAGGGGGCTCGGCTTGGTGGTGGCCATGGTGGTGGCTCGGCTTGTGACGAAGACGGTGATGCAAGTGGCTTGATGGACGAGCGGCTTGAGTGGTCGCAACTCTAGAGCTTAGTGGTGGAGATTGTGATGATGGAGGCACGGCCAAGTTCAATGGGGCTTGGCTTGGCGGTGGCTTGTGGAAGCTTGTGGTGGTGAGGAGCAGTGTGGGTGGTGGTGAGTGATGGTGGCAATGACGACGCAAATGGTGGGTGAGAAAATGGCATTGAAGAAGAAAAATGAAAGGTGAAGGAGAAGAAGCCAAAGAAGAATGGTGGGGTGAGAGGAAAATGAAGGAGGAAATGGGGGAAATGGGGAGGGGCTAAGGGGACTTTAGCAGAATGGGGGGTGAACGTGGGGCAGAGAGAGAGAGAGAGAGAGAGAGAGAGAGAGAGAGAGAGAGAGAGATTTTGTCACACCTCAAACTTCGAGAGGCACATATCCCTCGGTGGTCGATAAAATTTTCGATGTCCCAGGACACGTAGCCGACCCATTCATTTTATTGCACATGTGGAAGCATATAAACAATCTTCAGACAATACAAATATGTGATAGAAAAGCAAGATACAAATTTCACAAAACACTTATATAAACAAACTGAGTTTATATACAATACTAGTCTATAAACAAAAGCCTAACTCCAAAAAGAAGAGTCACTAAGCCATCTATGCACAAGACTCCTCAATCGAGACCTTCGAGACCTCCAAGGGTTCTGGGTCTTCCACGACACCATCAGGGGGATTAGCTACCCCCTCACCTGCTGTGGCATTGACTGCAACGACGAGGATGTCAAAATCCTACAGGGGACCTTCTCGGACCCTATTAGGTCCATGACGGAACCACACCCTGAACCGATGAGGTACCAATTGAGGTCGGCCCTCATCGACCAAGATAGTGGTCACAATGAGCTCATGGAGCCAGAGACTCCAGGGGACAGAGTTGTTAGTACTTTGCCCTGTATACCCCCTCGACTGTTCAAAACGTACTGGAGGACCCTCCATCTACAGACCTTAAAAGTTAAGCCCACGAGGGGGTGAGACGATGTCTCAGTGAGTTCACGCCCTAAACCCCAATTAGGCAAGAAATACTCCTAGAGGTAGTCTATCCACACATCATAGAAGACTTATCTCGCCTCAGTTCTTTCCTGCACGTCAACACAGTTCATATACTCAATGCATATAATAGATGCACACATCAATTGGAACGCCTCACTTATATCACAATCATCACATGGGCTTCGATTATAAAGCCAAATCATTATGACACGTCAGATTCCATGCCACACAATTTTGTCCCATAATTAGGCACGTTTATCTCAATCATTCACACATTCCAATTGATTATGGCCCCATGGACACGGCCTCCTCGACATTCGGCGGTCTTCTGGCATAACCAGGCATCGTCTCACCCCATTGAGCATGGCAACGTCTATGCTAGACAACAATCCCAAAAGAACATCGGTCCAACCTCTATTGTGATCGGCATTTGTTGTCTAGGGGCATCCCATATAGGGGCAATGTCCACCCGATGCGCATTGGGGACAGGTTCTCATAACCATCACATGATCATTCAATTCCAGCCAATGACACCGTGCATTACACTCAAATGTCTCAATTAAGATAATGTGCTTAGCATATTTTCTTCATATTAAAAACACCCCGTGAAAATAATCGTTTGTGAGTACACGATCAGACTGAACTTTAATAATTGATATCCTTCCTTTTAAAAATCTCACTATTTAATATAATACTTAAAAACGTTTTTCGGATTCCAAACCCGATATCCAGTATTTTCTAACTAAATACCAAATTTTCGAAATTTTGAAATAAATACTCAAAATTAACAATCATCACTCAATTGCACAATTTATCACTCAATTGCATAAACTAAGCACTGCAATTAGCACAAAATTTCGACTACCAATTATCTCGGTACAATTTCTAGAAAATATTAAGTAATTAAATAAATAGCAAAATTAATTAAATAAATGCAAATTAATTCAATAAATACCTACTCATGCCTAAAACACTAATTTAACCACTTAATTAAGCCTAGAAAAATAATGCACCTTCTATATAAATCAAGCAACCTAATTAACCCTTAACTAGTCTAATCTAACCACATAATTAGCCTGATTAAGCAACTAAATTACTAATTAATCTAAACTAATCACTTAAGCCTTACTTAAGCTAATCTAATTATCCCCTAAGTATCATTAACCTCCCAAGCAATGTTTAGTGAATAAACTCACTGGATTAGCGAGCTAGTGATTTCACAGTGACAGCAACGTGGAGATGAGCGAAACACAAGCCTATGGTGACACCAAGGGAGGTCCGGATAGGTCCGGATAGGCCCAGGCTATGAGCTCAGCTTCTGCACTTGGGCCGAAGGAGCTGGTCGAGCAACTCGGACGGCGGGGAAATGACCAAGCGGGATGGCGGCAGTTGCAGCGGTTCCTAGTGGGGGCGATGGTGGCCCGGACGGACGACGGAGGCGGCTCAGGGACCTGCGACGATGAATAGGGCAGACGACCAGGTGTGCTCGATGGCTTTAGACAGTAGGGACGCGCGGGCGACAGGTGCAACTTCGGTGACCTCGAACGGTGCTCGGACGACAAGGGGGCGGTCGACAGTGGCTGCTAGTCTTGAGCTAGCTTCCTCTAGTTTTCTTAAGCTCACAACAACAACAACAACAACAATGGAGAAAGGAGCAACAAGGAAGAGGAAAAAGGGAGCTGCAACTGGAGGGGGGACCCAAATGGCCACAAAGTCTTCATAAATATCCCAATTCACTCATCACAAAGCCTCCACTTGTTGCTGCCTCATCCTTGGTCATTTTCCACACCAAAACTTCTCCAAGAAGCCACCAAAATGGTCCAAAAGGTTGTTGCCCCAGGGACCTACGAATTTGTGCATCTCCCCTTCAATTACAATCCAATTCCAACTCAATTCAATCTAAATTGGTAACCATAAATTCCAGCTAAAGCACCCACATCCATTCCATGATTTTCCTTGCCAAATAATCCATCTTGAATCCCAAATATCCACACAAAAATGGCCCTCTAATTTTCCCAGTCCAAAATAGCCCAAACTTGAATTTCACCAAAAATTCGGGTTTGCAGAAAAATCTTCAAAGAATGAGTCGACATTTCTAAAATAAATAGTGACATGATAGAACTTTTAATTTCTGAAATCGGGTTCAATTTCATGGTTAATTTCAACCGGACACGATTTTAGCGTGACCTAACCTACTGAGTAGTTTTTAGAAATTTTTAACGCATTTGACCCGTGGTCAATTATTTTCAAGCAACGTTGTGCATTTTCAACTCATTGGCGACTCTTGGTTGTCGTGAAAATCTTGAGATTTTAAATACGGGCACATGATACAAAAATGACAGAAAAATCGATTTGGTATCGTTCGACAAGAATTTTGCAATTAGGTGGAATCACCCACACTTTAATTACATACCTCAGTCAAACCGACCTATCTTCGATCTCTGATCGATTTTGACGGTGCCGTATTGACCCTTGTAGATTAGCACGATCAAGCAGTCGAAATCTGGTCAAATTCTCAAGTCTATTACTTTTAAATTCCTTAACGGTTTCACATGATAGATTAGTTATCTTGTGAGTGATCAGCTCAGAGAAACAAACTATAAGTGCGTCGATGAAAAGCTCAATCCATTCAATCGAAAATAGACTCGAAAATCAGGCTGTCATAGATTTAGCTCAGCTTTTTATCCAAAAATTCATCATTCCTCACACCAACTATTCCCTAAAATCCTCCTAGCCAAGTTATTTGTCCCCACAATTTCTTTTTCTTTTCTTTTTATCTTTAAAGCCAAAATTATGGGCAACAAATTTCAATTTTCCAGTGAGTCCATTTTTCCTTTCCGACTTTCAATTTTCCGTCCAATAATTCATTTTTCAAAAATTGTGAACTTGACGATAAATTAGTCTTATGACCCACAAAAGTTTGATACCCAAAATCAAATTAAATTTTATGGTTAAAAATCGATCGAACATGACTTTAGTACGACCTATTATTGAATGGCTTTTAGGGGTTCTCATGCGGTTGACCCGTGGTTGATAATTTTCGATCGACATTTGTGCCTCTTCAAATTGTGGGCGATCATCGGTTGTCATGTAATCGCGAGAGTTCAATTATGTGCTCTGAATATAAGATCAATAGAAACAATTGGTTTATTGTCATTTGAGGCAAATATCGTAATTGTGTAGAATCACTCGCGAACCGACTACATATTTCCGTCAAAACAATTTATATCCATTCGTTAATTGACTTATAACAATGTAGTATTGACCATTGTCAATCCTTATGGTCGAGCGATCAATCATTGCTCAAATTCTCCAGTCTTTCGCGTTTTAATTCTTTACGACCTCACTCAATAGATTAGTTAACTCATGAGTGATCAATTCAAAGTATAATAACCATAAGTACATCAATGAAATAACCATTTCATATATTTCGAAATAGAGCCAAATTTTGGGATGTCAAACATTTAAATGGGATAAAATCGTGACATTTTTCTTGTATCATCCATAAATGAATGGAGAGGTCTTACTCATTTATGAAATAAACATGATTAAATAAAGAAAGTATAGTGCTTAACTATATATAACAAAAAACGAAAACCAAAAAGAATGAGAATTAGGATCCACCCAAAAGATTAGATGCTTGATGGAGATCAATTAAGATTTAAATTAAAGGGTTTGATGGGAAAATGATTCAGCACTTATCAACTCAGATATACCCTTACACTATGTTAACCCAAAGAGGCCGTTGCGAAGAGGAGATTCGGCTTGGAAGGGACAATTTGTTCCCATCACGTTTCTAATATTGTAAGCCCACCTTCGAAGTTAACAAGATTATTTAGGATTTATCAGTAGGATTCCAAGGTTGTTCACTATAGATATCTCCAATTCTGCCTATCCATACATGTGTTCAACTCATGGGAAGGAGATAAAAAGAGGAGAATATCTCGGTGATTGAGGAAGTTGTGCTTGTGGTTTCATCTCTGGCTAGAATGTGTTTGTAAATGCGTCTAAATCAGGCAAAGGGTGAAAGAAGAAGAATATTTCTTTTTAGTGAGGAAGTTGTACCTTTCCTTGATATTTTGGACTATACTATGCAATGATTATGGAAGATTCTATCTTAGAATATAAAAAAAGAAAAAGAAAAAAAGATCACGATGCTAATGAAACTTGAACTACAAGAAAGATGGGGCAATGATTCCACTCATAATCACAATTTGTCACAAAGTTTAGATCCGGAATGATTTTTCGAGATCATTTGCTGCCAAAAAAAAAAAGTTTCTTAATCTCTCTTTAAGTAACTAATTAATGAAGCCTACTGGCATTTATAATTGATGGAATAAACTTATACTTACTATCATTTTAGCAATGTCACTGGAAATGTCAATTGAGCAAAAGAGGCCATCTAATTCATAGACTTCAGTAATTAGCATCACCCATGAGAAAGTGGAAGGAAGTGACCTCCTAGCAATCACCTTTCCCTTCTTCTCTCCCAAGCAGTGGGTCTATCACTGGGAGCCATCAAATTGTGGGGACCAAGATCCTTCCTTTATTCCTTCTCCATTTGCTGGGCACTATCTATGAGCTCTATATAAACTGATCTTTGCCTTCAAACTTGAACACAAGAAAGAAACCAATCCAAAGCCCACCCATAAGTTTCTAGTTTAGCTCACTCTCCTTCTACTAATTCACCCTCAAATGGCACACTATGCCAATCGCCTGGCTGATATTGGAAGGGAGGGTTTCCCTCTAGTTAACAGATTTTATGGTAGAGGGACATCGGGTCAAGCACCAAAGAAGCAATACAATGTCCCAAAGCAGTATGCTTCCGTTCCCAGCGATGAGAAGGTAATCGATAGCAAGAAGGCCGCCAAAAAATACAATGGAATGGTGGTCACGAAGCACTACTGAGAAGTTTGTCGGCTGGCGTTTCTATGTTCTAGCTCTGTAAACATGTAAAGGTTCAAGTAACTCCCTAGAGGGTAGAGGTAAACCAAATGAACAAGTCCTTGTCACGGTTTTTGTCATGTTAGTCGTTTTGAACCCTAGTATTGTGTTTATGTATACCGTTTGTTTTCTAGCTTTCTGAAGTTTAGTTATATACTTGGATGTGTCTAAGCTAGTAATTAGACCTGTTTTATACTAAACATTCCGCCTTTTATTCCTCTTTTTGGTAAAATTTATGGCAATCTATGGTATAACTGTTCACTTCATTGGTGTAAAAAGATCTCGATCATTTTCAAAGTGAATGATCACAACTTAAATAACTTGCCAAAGTTCTGGTCCAAAGTCAGCCCTAGAACTAGGAGGTCCATTGGACACTGTGGTTCCACTCATAAGTTGCTCCTGCATGATTCATTCCTAATATTGAGTAAGATTTGATAAAGACTTGCCAAAGCCAAATCATCCAATTACGGAAGATTCGGTCGTAAATCCAGAAGCATTTGCAACATATTACTACACAGATGGACCATTCTTTGATTTATTGGTGCAGTTGCGTTCTTTTTCTTGTCTGGAATGCTAACTATCCTCTAGGATCAAACGTCACTATTATTGTAGTGGAAAAACATGTCTTCTAACTTCCAAGATATGTCACGGATTATTCAACTCCTATTCATAAATTACAAGAGGCAAACATAAAATGTCAGGGACCCACATGTTAACAAGCAAAAGCACGTTATTTTTAGTGAATTTAAGTAGTTCATCTTAATTAAAAGAACGAAAATAATAAAGGAAGGGGGACTCATGATGCACGTATCATCAAATATGCAAAGATCTAAGTTTTAAGGCTCAAGAATTCTCTTAGTTTTAGAGCAGTGCTCATAATCTTTTTAGCATGCTTTCTCGATCCACTTCTGACTAAAAAGTTGGATTCTGAACTTTTTCGCGGGCTTTTGATGAAGTTTCTCCGATCTGTTGGTACCTGGTAGTGGTGGAAATGAAGGTAAGTGCGTGGCTACAAGCAGAATCATTAAGTTTTCCGAGAAAGAATCTTGAAACACTAAGAAAAATTTCCACGAGAGAACGAGCAACTTGGTGAAGCAATTTAGTTGCTGTAGCATGCCAAACATCTTTTAAAATCCCTCCAAAATCACCGGAGATCTGAGCCAAGGAATTATGAGTACCAGAACACGTTCAGCTGTCGCTCGCTCTTCTCTTGCGCGAAGGCCCAAGGATTCTTTGGATGAATTGAGCTGTTCGACATGGCTCAACACGAATTGTGTCGCGTCAATTTTGCTTAGTTCAGATTGTGGCAATTATTCTATGTTTGGTTCACTGAAAAGCAATTTTGACACTACATATGGAAGGATTGTACCTCTTAATTCCTACAAGCAGATGCATTATAAACTTACACTGGTAAGACATTTTTTGAGGTCCCTCTATGAAACAAAATCACGTTATGTTTACAATTAAATAAGAGACAGGAGAGCTGCTTTAAAATAAGGGCTTGGCTTCGAATCCAAGTCGAAAATCTGTTCTATCGCATAATTACTTTTGATAATTTAATAAGGAACGGACTTGGCAATCATGCAGGAATCATTCTTTCACGTTTTATAATACTAAAACCAACCTTTAAGACTGTTTTTCCGGGAGTTGAGTATGGGAATACATAGTGTACACTTTTTTTTGGCTAAGTCTACTATAACAAAGGAGAGTAACAAAAAAAATCATAATGCACATTTCTGGTGAAAGGATTCTGCTAATCCATACTCACCACAACGGTTAGTTAATTTAATGAAACTCCAAGATGCCAATGAAACTTCAGCTACAAGAAATGCAGGCATTCCATTTATTTCACTCCGTTAATAAACTATATTACCGAAATATTTTAACTGAATATTCTTTCATATCGGTCAAAATAATCTAAAATATCTTCACCTTTGCACTGATCAAATCATCGACTACATTTGTGGTACCGCAATTTCATTAGAATCTCTTGTAGGAGAATGCAAAGACCAAGTCAACGTTGTCAATAACAAATGGTACGAAGGAAAAGTTTCCGGTTATGGTCCTAAAATCTTTGGGACCACAAGGCATAGCATCTTCTAAACAATTATCACTCCTTTTCCTCGTTCAAGTGTTTGTAGATCTTTGGGATCTGTAATATGGAAACTCATGAGGCCTTGCTTAATTCCTTCTATGTTTCGATAACCGGTTCCATTAGGTCTATATAAGGTACTATTTGGCCTTCCAACTCCATCACTAGAAAAAAAAAAAAAAAAAAAAAAAAAGCTAATACATTGCTTCCTCACTCAACTCACTCGTTGCTCCCATCTATGATAAATCACATATGGCACCTCATGCTGACTGCCTTGCCAGAAGAGATGAGTTTGCAACACCAAGCAGAATTTAAGTGTCAACATCCAAAGTGTCAAAACTTAACACGAGGGGACACTTAGGGTCTGCAATGTAACACTTTAGTTTTTTTGTTCTTTTGTTTTTTTTTTTTTTTTTGGAATAGAAAACAAAAAGCATAATTCCATTTGGTAACATCAATGAATTTTTTTATTCTCCAAAATGTAAAAGTGGCCAGAGAATAGATTTAGAATAGAAATAAGAAGTAGAAAAATGCAGCTTCTTGTTCCGAAGAACAATTTTTAGAAATAAGTCAATTTTTTTCTTCTTTTTCTTCCTCTTCTAATTGGTCAGTGGAGACACACCACCCACCACTATTGTCGGTCAATGGTCTCCGTTGGCCACTATAGCTCGCCAATTGTCATCGTGACCATTTGCTAGAGGAGGAGAAAGAAGAGAGGAGAAAAAGAAAAATCCAAAAATATTAAAATATTAAGACATTTTATGGCACAAAAAAATTTACGGGTTGTACCAAATACATTCTTATTTTTTCTATCGTGGGAATATAAATTTTGTATTGTTGCAAAACGTGTTATTTTACTCAAAAATTATTCTAGGGAATAGAAATAGAAAAAAAAATGTCATTTCTCAAAAGAAATTGTTTCTTAGAAAAAAAAATGTAACCAAATGCACGTATAAGTGCAAAAGCTTCCAAAATATACATTTAAGTGCCAAAATCAAATAAGAAATGAACACTTTAGTACCAACGACAATAATTTTTTACCAAAATTTTTTTACTGACATGGTAATTATTTAAAATATATATATATATACATATATCCACGTGGAGTTGACATGGCTAAACAAGCCCAAAATGACATCATTCTACCCACCATTTTTATTTTAAAATTAAAATTTAATTTAATTTAATTTAAAAAATTTTAAAAATAGTGGTAGCATTTAGTGAGGGTCTCCACAACCCTTGTTGCTACTGCCGTCACACCACCATCGCTAGAAAGGGCTAGCAATGGTGGGATGAGAGTTGACTAGGGTCGCTACGCCTTGGCCAATTGCCAAACCTTGGCCGAATGTTAGGCAAGGGCCTATAGGCCTTCGCCCAAATCTACGGTAAGGGGTTACGGCCCTCTACTAAATCTAGCGAGGGTCACTAAGGAATGCTGGTTGCTCTCCACCATAGCTAGTGGCAATCCTTGGACACTGGCTATACCTTTGCCGGATCTGGGGAGGGTCACGAGCCCTTGCCCCATATATGGGTAAGGGCCTATAGGCCCTCGCCCGCCAGGGTCATCGACCACTGGCTAGGGCCTGACAATCCCTGCCGACCCTAGCCCCACCGATGCTAGCCCTTTCCAGTGAGGGTGGGGCGGCAATGGCAAGGGCTCTGGAGGTTCTTGTTGAATGATGCCTGCTTTTTTTTTTGTTAATTTAATTTTATTGATGTTAATTAATAAATTTGAGGGCAAAACAACGTCATTTTACATATTGATTACCGAGTAGACATTCTGGTAAGCCATGTAGACCAGTTTAATTATTAAAATAATTACATATCAAATATTCGACAAGCCTCACCGAAGTTGACAATTAAGGGCGCGCATGACAAAATTTCTAGGATAAAAATCAATTTCTATTCAATGGACGAGTTTCTTAGGAAATAAATGTGTTCGATAATGATTCAGAATTTCTATTTCCCAAGTAAAAATTCATTTGAATAGAGAATAAAATTTCTATTTCTAGGAGCGACGACAATCGGCATTCGGTGGCCAAAGTGTGACATTCGGTGATCGGCGTCCAGCGTTCCGCGATCGACGGCGGGTGGTCGGAGTCCAACATTCAACAGCCAGCATCTGGAGTCTGACAGCCAGCATCCGGCATCCAAAGTTCGGCGGCCAATGTTCAGCATCCAGAGTCCGGCAATCGGCATCCAATGTATGGTGTTCAGAGGCTGATGACCAGTAGCCAACAGCAAGTGGCCAATGGCCAAAGTCTGGTGGCCGGCGACGAGTAGCCAATCCGGAGTTCGGCGACTAGCAACCAGCAGCTAGTGGAGGGTGGCCAACAGCTGGTGGTGACTAACGAGCGGTCAGTGGGGGATGTTCGGTGGTCAACAATGGGCCTTCGATGTCCAATGGTTGATGATGAGCGGTCAACAACCAACAGGCGTCCAACATCCGACGGCCAGCGGTCGATGACAAGCGGTTAGAGTCTAGTGGCTAATGGCCAATGTTCGGTCGCCGACAATCAGTGGTGAGTGGCTAATGGCTAAGGCTGGTGGTAGGCGGCCGGCAACTGACGGCGGGCATTCGGCATCCTACAGGCGACGGGTGGGCGACAAGGGATGACGAGAGTGAACGATAAAGAAAGTTTTGATTTCTCATTTCTGTTCCAGAAATAGAAAAGCTAAAAATTTTAACTTTTGATTTCTACTCCAAATCTATTTATGGAATAGAAATATAAACTATAAATAGAAAAATGAAATTGCATTATTAAATGGATTTCTATTCTAAATCTATTCCAGGAAATAAAGAAACAGAGAAATAGAGAAATAAAAATGTTGTCATGCGCATCCTAAGTATCCAATTTTATCATAAAAAAAAGGCACTTAAATGTACATTTTAGAAGTTATAGCACTTAAGTGTTCACCCATGCCAAATTTTGGCACTTGGGGTTTACTTTTACCGGCAAAATTTACATTCCAAGGCCAATGGGTCGTGTGACATCCCAAATTTTCAACCCTGTCTTCTACTGAATTAATCGGGCATTTCATTGACGCGTCTATAGGGTTATTCTCGAGCTGATCACTCTCGAGATAACTAGACTAATGGGGAAATTATTAAGGAATTTTAAGGCAATAGACTTGAGAACTCGATCGAATCGGCTTCTTGACCGTGTCTATCTTTAGAGGCCATTGCGGCGCAAAGATAAAATCGATTAGAGATCAGAGATAGGTCGGTTCGACTGAGATGTGTGGCTAATCGTGGGTGACACCACTAAATTAGAAAATTCTCGTTGACCGGCACTAGACCGATTTCTTATTGTTTTGGTACCCTGTGTCCGTAATTGAATCCTCGAGATTTTCACGACAATCAAGAGTCGACCATTGAGTCGAGTGGGTTTATAGTGGCTCGAAGAAAATCGACCACGGGTCATTTGCCTTAAAAGTTCTGAAAACTACCCGATAGTCTAGGTCACGCTAAAAACGTGCCGAATGAAAATTAACCGCCAATTCGAGTCCGATTTCAGAAATTGAAGTTTTGGCCATGTCACAATAAATTTTAGGAGTATCGACTTAGTCTCAGAAGATTTTTCTGACACCCGACACTTTTTGGGAAAAAGTCGTCGCAGGGTTGTTTTAGTGCAGAAAATGCCGGAGATGGTTTTCAGTCGCAAAATTGAGATGCAAGATGGGTTATTGGATGAGGAAAAATAGCAAATGAAGCATTGATACGTCGATTGAAATTATGGTGGCCAATTTAAAATGAATCAAGAGAGAATAGAAGAGCACTTGAAGCAAGACCTTGAGAAATTCGTAACCCCCCATAAGCCTAGCTAATTTGGACCAATTGGAAGGTCATGGAGAGTGTCTTGGTGGCTCATTGGAGGCCATGGGTTATACTTGGCCTAGGATAAATCTTAGAGAGCAAGATTGGAAAATATCAAGCCTTGGTGGAGCCCTCCACTCTCTCTTATCCTCAAGACCGTGCGTGACCAGCAAAAAGGGGAGAAAATATTGGGTGGTCCGGGACCTCCACGTCAGCGTGGTCCCGGACCACTCAGGAGGTGCCATGTGGAGGGGCAGGCCCCATTTCGTGTCTTCTGCCTTCTTCCCCTCTCTCTCTTCTCTCCTAGCCTGCCGAGCCCTCTCTCCTACTAGCCTCGCACGCTCTCTCTCCCGTCGAGCATTTATTGCGGCTTAAGCTTTTGTGTTCTTTCTCAAACGAAGGAAAGAGAAGCCCCGTTCGTTCCTCTGTCCTCTCCATTTCTTTTCTCTCGAAAATTTGAATCTGAAAATTTCTCTCTCCCCGCGCTCGTTGCTGCTCCGCCGTGCATCAAGCGGCCGTTCCCCGCCGTCGCCGACGAACCACATTACGGCCGCCCCTACTGTGCTCGCTCGCTTCGCTCCGTCGTTCGTTCCGGCGTTCCCGGGATCGCAGATGCAGCGTGCGGAGGAGAAGCAGACCTCTTCGAGCTCCCCTCAACGTCAGCGAGCGTCGCCCGCCGAGCGAGACCCCCACACACCGGAAGGCTCGGAGGCGAGGTTGCTGGAGAAGAAAGGTTGAGCCCCTCCGCCTCCGCTGGTTGCTTCCATCGCCCCCCCCACGCCGACGCCGACGCTCCTCCTCCTCCCTCTCGCGACGTCCGCTCTGCTCTCTCTCTCCCCCCTCCGCGAAGTCGTGTCTCTCTTCCAGCGAAACGCGACGCCGACGGCCCTCCACCTCTGCCTCCGCTGGTTGCCTCCGTCGCCCTCGACTCCGACGCCGCCTCCTACCCTGAACCCGACTCTGACGCCGACGCCCCTCTGCCTCCCTCTCGCGACCTCTAGTCCGCTCGGTGTCGTACTGTTGGAGCTCATCGCAGGCAAAAGGCCTCTAGACCCCGAGTTCGGAGAATCCGTCGACATGGAGCCATTTTTCTCTGTCCATCTATCGGCTATGTTTCTTGGGGAGGTGCAAATACTTATAGATCTTGCCCTTTATTTCCAACTTTCACTTCTGATGTAGTTTTTCGGTTACTAAATGATGCACCATTTTTCTCTGTCCATCTATCGGCTATGTTTTTCTGATATGCCTTTTTTCTCATCTTAACAACAGGTGCAACAGGGATTAAATGTCCAGCAGGTATTAACCAGGTCCTTCCTTGCGGCGTTGTGCTTCCACGCATACCAGCAGGTGAGGCTTTTTGCCCAATGCAATATTTTCATTATTTTTGGGTCACGGGCCACACATTTCTTTGACGATCTAAATCTTTAGCTATGTTGTGTGCCTCATTCATAATTGCTTTTTGGAATTCATTTTCAAATCTATAGCTGTGACCTATTACTTTAAGCACTCAGAACCCCTTGAGTCTTCTCTATAGGACATCGAGTTTAGATAAGCAAATTTACGGGATGGCAGAAAATCGAAGGGATCAATTTGTGACATCACTAGTGAAATTTTTTTGGAACTTTTGAGAAACGAAACAGCTGTGTCTCCATCATTGTGACATCAGTTGAAAATCACTGTGGGGGCAATAGTGATTTTTAACTCATCTCGCATCGGATCAATTATCCCTTGATATTGTTGATCTTCTTATTGGATCAGCAAACTCTATAATAGTCTGTTCACATGTCTATAGAATTGGATAACCGTCTGCTTCGGATTAATCACGATATGCCACAATATCTGCACTAATGTGCGTAGTGTTCGTGCCCGCAAGAACAATGAAGTACATGCAGGAGAAGGAATTGATTGTTTTTCAGTCATGCAGGTCTTCAATAGCACTTTTTAATGGGGAAATACCAACCTTAATTGTTGAATTTGTGTAGGTCTCTTACATGATACTACAGAGGGTATCGCCAGTGACCCACTCTGTAGGAAACTGCGTGAAGCGTGTTGTGGTCATTGTCAGCTCAGTTCTCTTCTTCCGAACTCCAGTTTCACCCATAAATTCCCTAGGTGATTTATGCTACCATCTGAACAGCCTTTTTCGAAGTTTGTTATTTTCTTGGCTTTTGTTTCTTACCCTTCCCTCCCCAAACCTTAGTGAGAAAGCATATAATGGCATTTGCTTCTAGGGAAAATGAGATCTGGTATCTGTTTATTGGTTAATCAACTGGTTTAGCTTGGTTCCATAGTATTACTGTTGTCATTACTATTTAGATTATTTTGATCTCATGGTTATGGTTTTGTTATCTTTCTCATTGTGGTGATGTTATTAGGTACGGGAGTGGCCCTTGCTGGAGTATTTTCTGTACTCACGCGTGAAGCGCATTAAGCCCAAGCCAAAGACTGCTTGAAGGACCACCAATGATGCTCCGGAAGAACGAAACAATATCGGTAGTGGCAGGGTCCTATGGATACATTGCGCCTGGTAAGTTGATTATTACTCTCATAATCTTCCATCGAATTGATCAACTATCAGATCTTTCCAGTGTCCCAGTTAATAGCCGTATTACCCTTGCAAAATAGCTACTGGTCAATGCTAAAAAGTGATGAAAGTATCACATATGCTCATCACCTTTCCTTAGCTAACAATGCTGCAATTTTTTGATGTTCGCCGACAGAGTACGGATACACCATGAATGCATATGAAAAGATAGAGCTTCGATGTCGTACTGTTGGAGCTCATTGCAGGCAAAAGGCCTCTAGACCTCGAGTTCGGAGAATCCGTTGACATTGTCAAGTGGATACAGAGGAAAATCAGGGACAACAGAGCTCTGGAAGAAGCTCTAGACCCCAATGTAGGAAGCTGCAAGCATGTGCAGGAAGAGATGCTTTTGGTGCTCAGAATAGCGCTCCTCTGTACCGCAAAGCTACCGAGGGATAGGCCCTGCATGAGGGATGTCACAACCATGCTCGGAGAGGTGAAGCCTCGGAGGAAGAGTAGTAGCAATAGCGCTGCAATGTATGAAGCTAGCAAAGACAAGCCAGTTTTTAGCACGTCACCTGTAAATGGCCTTCTCTAGGGAGTGAGTTTTGAGCATTTGAGTTCCTTATGTAGAATTTCTTAATTAAATGCTTGTAGCTACTGGTTCTGATATCCAGAATCACTGCGGCAGTATGTTTATAGAGATTCAGTTTTTCTTCTTATGTTGTTTTCTTGGTAACTTTCATCCGAAAAGCAAAGGGTATCAAGATGGTCGTTTCTGTTTAAGAGGTTCAAGTTGGTAATGGCAATGGAAATTAACACATTCTCAAATCTGAGGAAAAAACATTGCATGACATATAAATCATGTAGACCAAGTTCAACATTGCATGCTTGTAGCTGCCTCACACATTTCTTGACCACAGCTTCTGGGATCTTCTGCTCTTGCTCTTCCCTCACTTGTCTAAGCTGCCTCACACATTCCTTAAGTGCTCCATCAAGATGACTGATTCGATCTTCTAGTGCCGAGTTCCTTTGTGTTGCAGCCTCCAGTTGTTTCTTTAGCACCAAGACTTCATTTTCAGCCTTCTCCCATCCTACCATTGAATATCAGAAGATAAAAACTTACGACGAAGTACATAGGCACAAAAATGCAAATCCGAATGCAATGTCAAATAGATTTAACGCAGGAATGGTTGAAGTAGATGTCATCCTCAAATCTGAAACTCCATGTGATTTCACTCTTGCTCTGATTGAAAGCTTCCAATCTTGTTACCCAGACATTAGTGCTAGTAAAGCTAGTATCCTCCTTCACTTTCTCCACTTGCTTTATTGATGTCTCTCGGCTGCGAGACTGGAGGAGGAGGAAGTAGTTATCGATGATGATGGTGGCGCTTTAGGTTGTTTGGAGCACTTGATGAAGAGGGGCAAGTCCTCATCCACTCGGGACTCTTGGTCCATTACAAAGCCAAGAAACAACTAATTACGAGCCGCCGTTTTTCTAAGAGGATGGCCAGCAGAGCAAGAATCGAGTTGATCAAAGCCCCTCGAGCACGCCCCAGCCGATTGGTCAAACCGAAGCTGCAAACCCACCACAGAGAGAATCCAGTGTGTAAACAAAACTAACACAGAGCATGAACCTTCCCAATATTAACATAACCCGACACCGAAACTTCATTCACAACATCGAATGAACTTGTGACATCACAGACTAATAGCATAATCAGAGCAAGGAAACAACTAAAGTTCATCTTTTGAGCTTCCAAGGCACGACCCAACACTCTATTCGCCACAAGAGACGCACATCCCATTACGAACAACCTCCGCACCAGTGTCGCTTAATCTCAATCTCATGAAACGAACCTACCCATGATGCATCATCAAGCTAGAGTACACTTGCTCATCAACATGGAACAGAAATAAGAAAGAAGAATCCGTGACACCAGAAAGAGAGAGAGAGAGAGATGGACGACGTCTACCTGGCCGTGAAGGAGACGGAGACTCGAAGAGAGGTTGCTCGCGGGGTTGGCCAGTAAGGGCGCTCCGCAGAGGAAAAAGGGCGAGAGCGGAGCGGAGGTCGCGAGAGGGAGGCGAAGGGGCGTCGGCGTTGGCGTTGGCGTCGGGCGTGTAGGCGAAGGCCAAGGCGTGGGCGTCGGAGTTGGGGGCGACGGACTCCGAAGCCGACGGAGGCAACCGGCGGAGGTGCGTCGGCGTCGGCGTCGGCGTGGGGGGGCGATGGAAGCAACCAGCGGAGGCGGAGGGGCTCAACCTTTCTTCTCCAGCAACCTCGCCTCCGAGCCTTCCGGTGTGTGGGGGTCTCGCTCGGTGGGCGACGCTCGCTGACGTTGAGGGGAGCTCGAAGAGGTCTGCTTCTCCTCCGCACGCTGCATTTGCGATCCCGGGAACGCCGGAACGAACGACGGAGCGAAGCGAGCGAGCACCGAAGTAGGGGCGGCCGTAATGTGGTTCGTCGGCGACGGCAGGGGAACGGCCGCTTGATGCACGGCGGAGCAGCAATGAGCGCGGGGAGAGAGAAATTTTCAGATTCAAATTTTCGAGAGAAAAGAAATGGAGAGGACAGAGGAACGAACGGGGCTTCTCTTTCCTTCGTTTGAGAAAGAACACAAAAGCTTAAGCCGCAATAAATGCTCTGACAGGAGAGAGAGCGTGCAGGCTAGTAGGAGAGAGGGCTCGGCAGGCTAGGAAGAGAAGAGAGAGAGGGGAAGAAGGCAGAAGACACGAAATGGGGCCCGCCCCTCCACATGGCACCTCCTGAGTGGTCCGGGACCACGCTGACGTGGAGGTCCCCGACCACCCAATATTTTCTCCAAAAAGGGAGGCAGAACCAGCGAAGCTCCAAGTTCATTGAACGTCCAACTTCCCTGCAATTCCACCGAAGACTTAACCCCACAATCCTCTCTCCCGATTCCTTCGTGCGACACCAGCACCAGCAGAGAGAAAGGAGCCCAGCTTCTTCAATCTTCGGTCAGCTTGCACCAAAAGAAAGGCCACGTCCTCCCTCCACCGAAACCGCAGCTCCTTCGCACGCCTGCAACTAGCCCCCCTTGTCCACGTTTCTCTCCACTTGTTCTTGTCTCCTTACCGTTTGTTGACTGAAGACCATCGAGCGAAGCTCCACCGGGTGCAGACGTCTTCAGCCACGCGTCTCCACCGAATCAAACTCACGCGGTCAATCTTAAGCGAAGAAGACCACCTTGCTGCATCTGAGCGGCGCTGTGTCCACCTTGGTCGGCCACTCACGCCTGCTCTCCACCAACGTTGGTCTTTTCTCCTCAAGTCACCGAAATCCGCTCGAAGCCAGCATCATTCGGCCACCTCTCCTCCCTGCATGGTCAACAAACCGAGCCAGTGTTGACCTAGCATCAGACCAGCGAACTCCACATCAACTCCTCTTCATTCGTCCGCTTCTCTGCCGCTTCACACGCCCGCAGCAGTCCACGTTCCCAGCGAATCCTGCCGCGTCTTCCTCAACTCACGTCTTCAGCTGAAGCCGCGCCCTCTCTCCAGCTCGCCAGCACCACCGAAGGAAGAAGTCTCCACGCGTCCGAGTCTGCTCTTGGCTCGGTCAACAACGGCAGCAACCGAAGCTACTTGGTTGACCGCAAAGCCCCACAACCGTGCAGCAGCTCCTTGGACCACCGAAGCCGCAAGCCCAGCCCAACGTCTCTTGCGGATTCCCTTGTTCGGCCCAGCAGCTGGACCACTTGAAGTCCACGCAAATTCCAGCCTAGTGAATTTCTTTTGGGCCACAAGTTAGGCCCAGCAAATTTAGCTCCAAAGCCCAGCAAGGCCAGCAGTTTTCAGCCCAAGAGATCAGCCCATTTTCAGCTTAGTTCAAGTCCAGCAAGTTGCAAGCCCAATTAAGTTCAGCCCAGTCCAAAGGAAGCCCAGCCCGTGAGCTTCAGTCCTTTGGGCCACCGAATTCAGCACAAGATCAGCAAGCCCAGTTCAGCTAGCGCAGTTAGTTCAGTCCAGAAATTCAGCAGGTCCAGCCCATTCCAGTGCAAGAACAAATCTCAATTGGACTGAGATTTGTTGGGCCCAAGTTAAAGGCCCGACCCAAGTCCGCCGGTGTTGTCGAAAGTTCGATTTCGGCCGCCGTCACGTCGCCATTGCGGTGATTCGATCCCCGCTTTTGATCAAGTGAGTTTTACTCACTAATGCTTTATTAGTTTGCTAATTATGCTTAAGGTTGGTTAGATTTAATTAAGTGCAATTAGGTGGTTAGATTAGGTAGAACAATTAATTTAGTGACTTGATGATGCATGTTAGGTGGTTAGACCTAGCTATTAGCAAGTAGAAATGTTTGGTTATTTATTGAATGCATCTCGGGATTTTTCCCGACCTGTTTCGGGCTCCAATAAGGCAATATGGGCCTAAATTGGATTTTCAATGTTTATTTATTTATTTTCGAAATTCATTTATTTAATTAATTATTTTTCCGGAAATTCAACCGGGATGGCCGGTGACCGAATTTCGTGCCGATTGTCGTGGTGTAGCTCGTTTATTCATTTGAGCTCTACGTTGTGTGGAATTGAATTAATTGTGAAATTTGAGGATTTATCCTTAAATGTTTGTTATTGAATATTTGATTGGTAATGGCCAAGCATGGGTATATAGCGCCAGTACGTTGATGGGCTATATAGTAGGGAGAACGGTGAGAGTTAACTGAGAATGTTATTGGCTGAGACCAATCAGGTATGATGTTATTGGACATACGTGGTTCGGTGATTGGAAGTATCACTGGCGAAAACGGCGCCTTAAAGAACGCACGTAAATGACTTATAGACAAACGTGGTTCGGTGGTTATGAGAATACCACTGGTGAAAACGGCGCCTTAAAGAACGCACGATGTTGTCTATAGCCGATGTCACCTTGGCGAAAACGGCGCCCTTGAAAGGACACGTGGTTCGGTGATCAAGGTTATCACTGGTGAAAACGGCGCCTTAAAGAATGCACGGTGTCGGTGATCGGTATGTCATTGGCGAAAACGACGCCCGAGAAACACATGTGATTTGGTGAATGAGTACACCACTGGGAAATCGTGGTATGAGTGGGAATGACCTAGAAAGGGTCTGGGCGACATGTAATCGACTTAGTCGATTGACCAAAGGCTTGATCGGATGTCGTGAATTGTTTGAATATCTGTGTTTAACCTTGAATTGCAGGTTGGAACCGAGGCTAAGGTAAGTCCTCGACTCGTGTTGTGCTTAGGCAACCGTATGGTGTATTAGTTTACTAATCGAGTCGTAGGGGGTAGGACTCGCTGAGACGTGGTCTCATTGGTTATTGAATAACCATTTCAAGACCCTGAGGAAAAGCTGAGGAGGAAGAACCTGAAGGGGAGAAAGTATTTTGAAGTAGAAGATGATCCAGAGAGGGATCTTGAGTACAACCCAGATGTGGATTGAGATCCCATCCCTTTTGTGCACCCTGTCTTAGTGTAGATAGGTGTGAGACTTTTATGTTGTAAATAGTATTGTAAATATACTATGAGTTGTGCTGTTAATGAAAGTGTGGTTATGAATTTCAATATGAAAAATATGGCCTACTTTCCTATCCCATTGTTTTATTGTCTGGGGATTTATAACTGCTTCCGCATGTGCTTAATTGAAAAGAAAGGATCGGCGATACATAGTCCTGGGATATCGCATTTTAATAATCGACCAAGTAGAAGGATGTGCGCGCGTCCGAGGATCGGGGCGTGACAGATCGAGGGTCAAAGAATTGAATATCTATCCTAGGGGTGAGCATCGATCTAGGGTCAATCATGGCCCGACCCTTGGTTGGTTCAACCTTGTCGGTCCTAGTCCAGTTCTTAAGAGGACTGGGTCAATCCTTAGTCCTGAAATCCCTAGACCAACGCCGTACGGGTTGGTCCTTAGTCTTGAGAGTTTACAATTGGTCCATCCAAAATCCTGGCTATATAATATGTATAATATTCCATATATATTATAAATGTAATATATTATATATAATTTTCTTATATCTATTTTAAAGCGCAAACCCTAACTTAAATAGTGTTAAGTGGCATCAAATAGCGTCCTCCTCCTCTACTACTCTTATTCTCCTTTCTTTTTCATCCTCTTTTTCCTTCTTTATCCTCTTCAATTTTTACTTGAAAGAAACAACTTTTTGCTCATAAGCAATCTTATCTTGCTCGCCAAACAACGCTCGCCCCGCTCACCACTCAACGCCCATGCCACTTGCCACTCGCCTCTTTTTGCTAGCCTCGCTTGTCCTCAAGTAAATCAAAAGGAAACAAAGCCCTATTTAGAAACCCTATTCGCTCATGAGCAACCCTCGCCATTTACCACTCGCTTGTCGTCAAGTAAATCAAAAGGAAACAAAACCCTAATTAGAAACCCTATTTGTGCATGAGCAACCCTCGCCATTTACTGCCCGCCTCATAGCTTGCCCTCGTCTCATAGCTCGTCCCTACTAATAGATATGTATCTAAAATAATAGGTTTATCTTTTTAAGGAATACAAAAAATGAAATGAAAAAATTATCGATTGCTCCCGGGTTGACCTTGGAACCGGACCAAACCCATAGGGTTAGTCTGGTCCTCAATCCTAAGCTTAATCAAGTTAGTCCTCAGTCCCAAAAATTGGAGACCAATACTGTGAGGGTTAGTTCTTAGATTGGGTACTAAACCGGCTCAACCTAGACCATGATCACCCTTAATCCATCTATCGCGACCAAAATTTCGGGTAAACCACCTAGAATCTGGCTAATGAATTACTAAGCCTAAACTTAGCTCGTGCTCTCCCAAGCCCACACCAATTCGCGACTTAGGTTGAAATTCTTAACATGCAATTGATTTTTAATTAAGAGTCACCACTAATCTATTTTTTGTGAGTCAATTAGAAACCCAAGTAAAGTAATGAGAGATTTACTTTACTCCTACGAACTAGAGATTGTGAGTTTGAGGACTTGATTACGCTAGATTTTTCTAATGCCCTTTCGGTACCTTTCTCTTTTATTTTGAAAAAAATATTTTGCAGGCAGCTTGAATTGATTTTAATTTGTTTTCCTAACATGTGAGGTGATCATGTGGGTGCACAAACCACCAATTTAACACCCAAATAAAACAATGAATAAATTGCATGACTTACCTCATAGCAACGAAAACATCTACAATATTAGATTAGAATTCACATCAATGGTCTTAGATATGATTTCTAATTATGATTTCTAATTAACACGCGGTCACTTAATTTTTGTTTTCGCTTATTTAATGAGAATCATGCTTTATGCAATGCATAAAACTAATCTAACATGAAATAATATGACATAACAATATGACCTAAATTATATGATGCAAGTGAAATATTTTTGTGTTTTCTTAATAAGCATGCAATCTACCCCGGAGAATGAAATTAATTTTTTCAAGGACAATTTTTTTTTGGGTATTTTCCATGAAATTTAAAATTAGAAAATTGCAAAAATTATCTATGCAGGTTAAGATATCATCCAATTTGTATTAGGAATTAGGTTAGGCCAAATCTTAATTTAAATTAGGTTGTTATCTCAACTTGGTAATCCCTATCCTAAAATGCAATCTATCTAAAAACATTATCTAAGATTAAACATACAATCTTATCCTAATATGCAATGACATGCAAAGAATGCCATAATTCTAGTTTTTTCTTTTTCTTTTCTATGAAATTCGAAATTAAAATTGCACATTCGAAATTAAAATTGTCACAAAATTAAACGTGCAATTTAAATTTTAAAAAAATAACATCCTAAATGAATGCATTTTTTTTATGGATTTTTGTTTTTTTTAAAGCAAAATAAATTTCCTATTCTAAATATGCAAGATAACCATAAAACAAGCCAAGAACCTAATCTAACTCAAAAATTTTGGATTTTTTTACAAAAACAAAATTGACTCAAACGACACGACAGCAATATAAGATCGATATCAATAAATTAACGAATCATATTTCGCGTATGGGATCGGATTGGTCAATTTTAAATAAAATCACAAATCAAATCTCAAGCGTAAGATTGGATTGGCGATTTTTTGTGCGATTGCGAGTCGGATTTTGGGCGCAAAAATCGGACTATCAATCCCAAATTTAAAAAGCTACTTGAATTGTGAATATGATTTTCAATAGGATACATCAAGGAATACTTTGGATAAAGAAGCAAAATATTAAATAAAATAAAAGAAAAAATTACTTAATTTGAATTTTCTCCAAGTCTGGGTTTAACGAACGGTGGCTTGTGGGTCTTTGGCGTGACGGTGCGACGAAGGGGCTGCTATGATGGCAGGCAGCCAAGGGTGGTGGGTCATCGGAGCTCCGGTGAGGGGACCGGCGGACACGTAGCGAGGGAGATGCCGGAGTCGCTGGCGATTGCTGGTGCGAGGTTGACAGACAGCAGCAGCTGGCGGAGCGGCTCGGCGAAGGCTGGCTACGGGCATGACTCGGAAGGGGGGATGGCTTTGACCTGCCAAGGATGGTGTTCGGGCACCGGGCCAAGACGGTGAGCCATAACGAGAGAGACAGGCGACGGCTGGCTTGGGATCCATTGGCATCGGTAGTGATTCAAAGGTGCAGTGGTGCTCGTGGGTTACCGCAAGTCACGGTAGTGGCGTTGACACGGCAGAGCTGGGCGGTGGCGCAGGCGTCGGCTCTGGGTCGTTGTTGCTGGCGTCGAGGCCGGATGCAGGAGCGATGGTGACCAACAGAGTAGAAGCTCAAGAAAAACACGCGGAAGCAGCAACGGCGAGGCAGAGCTTTGGGCGAGCGACGCAAGGGCTACAGTCATCTGCAACGGAGCTGCACGTCACGGGCAGAGGCTCGGCTGCTGCAGGGCAACGGTGGCATGACGAGGGGCAGCGACGGTAGACACGAGGACGAGCAAACGGCAGAGCGGGAGCAACGGCGGCGTCGTGAGGAACAAATGGTGGCAGAGGCACGGGGAGGGGCTTCGACGACTACGGAGGCGCGGTGGACAAGTTGGACGGCGAGGGGGTCGACGATTGGCTCCTTTTCTTCGTTCCCTCTATCTTTTTTCCTCTTTTTTCTCTCTTCTACTGGCCTGTCCCCTCACATCCCTCTCTCTCTTCTCATGTCTCCCTCACTATACTGCTATCTTTAGGTGTGTTTATTTGTGTTTCTGTTCAAAAATTGTTCCACGGAACAAAATGAGAATTAAAAAAAAAAAAAAAAAAAAATCGAAACACATTTGGTAAATTTGTGTTCTTTTTTGTTTCTTTTAATTTTTTAATATTTTCATTTTTTTTCCTTTTTTTTTATTTTTTTTTTTTTTTTTTTTTTTTTTTCTTCTTTTGGCCAATCGCCGGCCTCGCCCATGGCCGGCGATCGACCCCCGACAAGGTCGAGCTCGCCCAACCACTGGTCGTCCGGTGGTGGCCCGGCCATCTCATTTCTTCTCTCTCACTCTCGCCCCCCTTCTCATTTCTTCCCCCTCACTTTGGCCGACCACTTCTTCGTCTTCTCTCATATTTCTTCATCATCACCATTTACCACCGCTATTTTCACCGCCCATCCTCGCCGTCCACCACTACGTCACCGCCACCCGCTTGATGCCGCTCCTTGCGCCACCCCCACGCCCATGTTTTTCTTGGATTTAAGTATGGGAATAGTTTTCTACTTAAGTATGGGAATAGATTAATTCCATACTTCAGCCAAGTGAAGGCAAGTGGGCCTCAAGCCCATGTTTTTCTTGGACTTAAGTATGGGAATAGAAAGTGTACACTTTTCTGGTGATAGATTCCTACTTAACCATACTTTTTCTTAACAGTTTGCTTTATCGAAAGGAAAAGGAAATTCCATACTTCTGCCTAACTCTCACTCATTTGAATGGTCAATTAATTTAGTGAAACTCCAAGATGCTAATGAAAGTTCAGCTGCAAGATATGCAATCACACCACCGATTTCGGTCTGTTAATAACACACGCCACAACCATTGCTTTCAGGCAGCAGTAAGTTTATGGTGAACCTTTAACTATGGATAGACTTAACTATATATTCCCCAATATCGGTCAAAATAATCCAAAGTATCTCCGCTTTGCACTGGTTGAGTCATCGACTTCATTTGTGCTAACTCGATTTATTAGAATCACTTGTGGGAGAATGCGTCGACCAAGTCAAGGTTGTCCATGCGAAAGGGTACAATGGAAAAGTTTCTGACTATGGTCCAAGAATTTTTGGTATCATAAGGCGTAGCATCTTGCAAGAAATTATCGCTCCTTTCCATGATCTCTATGTAAAGTAACGTTTGGCCTTCCAACTCCATCAACAGAGTTAAAACCAAAGAAAAGCCGATAAATCGCTTTCTTACTCAGCTCGCCCGTCACTCCCATCTTCGATAATTCTCAAATGGCACCTCATGCCGACCGCTTTGACGAAGTTGGTAGACACGGGTTGCAATACTAGACCATCGCATTTGAGCTAATAGCCAGCACGATCCGAATTATATAGACCATTAGCTCAGCCCAGTGCCTCTTCTTGAGTTTACACCAAATAGGAAGCAATGAGATGCAAATTGGCACGGAAATTAATAGTAGCTGGTTTGTCACTAAGCATGGAATTGTTTTCGGGCAAAAAAAAATAGGGAGTTTTTCCATACCGGTAAAATTCACTAATTGTTGGTTAATGTAAAATAACTATAGGTAAAATTACAATCCAATGACTTTTTATCTAGGTAACTTATTGGCAACCTACCAAGACTTTCATAAAAATAGGAATTTTGTTTATAGTTTACAAATTAATGATTTTTGTACTAATTTGTTGACTTTCATTTGCATAACTTACCAACGCTTCAAATATTTATCTATCAGATGAATTTACTAACCTAAATTAAGATGATTCACCAACTATGGAAAAGAGTTGGTACGTCACTAAAAATAATTAAAAAAGTCGATATAGCACTGGATAAATGTAGGCATTAAAAAGAAAGATAAATTCGGTTAGTAAAGGATTAGAAAAGTCGATAAGCTGCAAAATGTGTAAAAGATTAATAATTTCATAGAAGTGTTGGTAAGTTAGTCATAAATTATCAAAAAATCAGATAACCGGTTACTTTTTAATTAACTCCTTAATAAATACACTGGTCGGAAAAAAGGTTTCTTTCTTTTTTGAACGGAACATTAGAACCGTTCTTTTACTTTTGAGTACTGCAAAGCGATCTAAACAGGAGGGATGAGAGGGCCTACGAGCGAATCATTTGACTGGGAATGCTTCTTTTAAGGTTAATATCCTGGGCGAACCACACGAATTTACACGAGGCGTCGCAACATAGACCCACTTTGGCTACAAAAGTTCGAGATAGGGTGTCTGGAAGAAGAATCAGTTCTCAAAAGAGAGTCATATGACCGAAACCAGAAAGACAGGAAGCGGAGGAAAAGAATCCGATCGACCGAAAGTAGAGCTTAGATCGATTCTTTCTTTGCCACTCTCATGTGCAGGTTTTCATATGGTGATGCTTGCGATCGCGCGATGACGAGAGCATTATTAGATCAGCGTGCTTGATTGAGCCATTTCTCGTGCAGTTTGGACAGTAAGAACCCAGCTTTTTATTCATTCTCTTGTTTTCTCTGGAGAGAAAACAAGAGAAATTGTCCTGACGAATTTGAAGCTTGGGATCACTTAACCTTTATGTGCATGATTGCATTGATACTCAATTCATTAAAATATTCAGTTTGGATGGAGAAATTAGGAAGGAAGATAAAATAATCGAAACAAAGAATTCTTGGTCCTCCCCTATATCCGCCATTCTTCATGCTTTCTCTGGGAATAAGAACAGCAGGAGTGTTCTAATTTTCTTATGGCCTCGCCTAGACTATATAAGGGCCGCCTTGCCCTCAACTAGCAGAGCCACGAAGGCCTTGGGCATGGTCATCATCGGATGTGGGAGAGAGCCTTCATGCCCTCGCCAATGGTTGGCAAGGCCATGAAGGCCTCACTTAGAGACATTGCAGCATCACTGACCGCAAGCAACTGTGTGAATGCCCTCGCTAGTGGCCAACAAGGGTTACCAGTGACCCTCACTAGTATATAAAAAAGAAAAATAAAAAATTCAAAAAGAAAATACAAAAATTGTCCACATTAGCACTGGTGGTGTCATGTTGAATGACCGGCATTCACGTTAGATTTCTAGTGAGACAAATAGCTAATGCAACTCAAATGATTGATTTTTCAAATTTATGGCTCTTACTATTCTTATCCCTCGCTTTATGACAGACAGATTTTGAGTCTAAGAATCTGTTATATTTCCTCTTTTTCTTGAACCTTGGTGGGCAAGGATTCTTGAGGGAGATGTTAATAGTGGATAAGATTGAGAGAATGTGAAATGGGGGTGAGTAAGAGAAATGGATAAGACTCCCAGATAGCTAATGCTTTATTATTGTTGTTGTTGTTTTGCTGGGAATATTCTCCGTTTCTTTATGGTTTTTGTGGGGTTACATACTTCATATCTTTCCTATTTTATAACATACGGGATTATCCCCCGCAGTGCGGGTTCTGCTTGTCTGTTAGACCTTGGTTTATCTTATTTGTTGCCGTTTCGAAAAATGGTACCGAAAGTCCTAAATCATTTAGACTGATGCCATTAAATTATAATTCCTTTAAAAATGCAATCAAGTTCTTTTGGTGAATAGTTTATAAGATTGCTTACCTGATCCTTGAAAATTGCCTGCGGGACATCATTGATTTATATTTTTTAATAAAGATTTTGGAAAGACTAATTTCCACGACTTTTATGGCTTGGAGCAAAGCGTATTTGATTGCAAGAGCCGCTCAGAGTTCCTTTCTTTCATCGCTTAAGCTAGCAAATACGTATATATATTGGTGTTGCAGAATGGGTAACTCATTTGGCAACAAAGCGAGATAAGATGGGTTAAGGGAAAAACAATGTCTAGCAAAATAGGTCATGATGGTTTGCTTAAATGATCCATTTTCTAAACTCATTTGGCCTTTTAAAACTCAAACAGGTCTATAGGCTTAACTTAAAGGAGAACTGATTTCGTCAATTTAAACACAAAAGCTAAATGGATTGCAAAGAAAATTGATCCTCATTGTTTGCATGTTCAATTCTGATGTAATTATTGGATTATTCGTGGTTCGATTTTGATGGACCAACTAAAGATATTATCCTCAAACGTATTTCGCAAATCATAGATCACCATCATCATCGTTGAGTAGGTATTAATATAGCATATGATTTAAATGTTTGATTTAGAGAAAAGAAACATAGTGGCTCGATGGTAATAGGTGTTTTATACGAAAAGTACCAAAAAGTCTTAAGTCTTGTACCAATTCAATTTTAAACATTTCAATAAGCCAATTTAATCATAAACCTTTTTTTCATTTATGTCAATTGAATATATCTAGCCAATTTAAGCTAAAAATCACTAACGTGAATGCTAACTCTATGTTCTGGCTGTACCACGTAAAATGGTCAATGTCCACATCAGCGATTTCTGTCCTAAATTGGCTAAATGAACTCAATTGGCAGAAATACAAAAGGTTGAAGACTAAATCTATATAATTGAAAGGTTGAAGATTTAATTGGCACCAATTCAACACATTTAGGACTTTTTTGGTGCTTTTCCTGATGATTTATTCTAGTACAAGTACGGCAACATCTCAACTTTTACTTAATCATTCTTTTTTTTCATTAAGTTGTATAACACAAAAAAAAAAAAAAATCAAATGTATAAGTTATGTACGACCACTACTTGAGCTTGGTTAGACCGCAAATCAAACTTTAGGTCTAATCCTATCTTTGTCTAGAACTTTTTTTTATCTTAGAAAAACATCCCAAATTTTAAGTTTAGTCTCAAATTTGCCCCGAACTTTTTTTGGTCTAAAAAAAACCCCAACCTTTAGATACAATTGGTCACGATCCTAGATCATTTGATCTCCAACTTTGTTTTGTCTAAAAAAATCAGTAACTTTCAATTTATATTCAAATCTACCTTCATGATTCAATCCTAACTTGAGATAACATTTCCACATTGATATGAAATATTATCTTCAAAATGAAACTATTCTAGGATACGAAAATTAGGGACAATTAATGACGATTTTTGAACAAAGGGCTAATGGGGGCATATTTGGAACTAGAGTAAAAAGTGGTGATTTTTCTCTTAAACAAAAAAAAAAAATCGGGATAGATTTGGAACTTGATCTAAAGTTGGTTTTTTTTAGACAAAGAAAAGTTTGGCATGGATTTGGACTGAATCAAAATTTGGGATCCTTTCTAGACAAAAAAAAAAAAAAAAAAAGGACGGAATTGAGAAACAACCTAAAGTTGTGGATTTTTTTAGGCATTAGACCTTGAAACAAATCAAAACATACAAAGAAGGCTCACATCCCTTTATAGTAAAATTAACTCGTCAGCATTGACATTTTGTCAACATTTTGTATTTCATATTTGATAGGATGGAATTCAATGGAACAGAATCAAAGGAATGGAATGGAATGAAATATAATGGACTCGAGATTACAATCATTTTGTTTGGTTGTAAAACAAACAGAGGCAATAGAATGAAATAGTGATTCTCTTGTTTGGTTGGGTGGGAATCTATTCTAATAGTAAATTTAAATATATTTAATTTAGGAGCCACGTGTCATGAACTTCACTTAAACTTCGCCTATTAGAAACACAAGATTGATGAGCTTGCTTATTAGGCATTATATTGAATGGGTCTTATGTGTTCAGTATATTTGTCATAGGATCATTAGCTAATTCTTTATCTTTGGATCCAAATTTTGGGCCTGATTCAACACATGGTACTAGAGTACAGATTAGGGGTTCAAATATGGGTATATCGGCTCCATTTTCTACTCGATTGTACATGTTCCCAGTTCTATGGTTACCACGTTGACGCGATTTATCCGACATGATCCGTTGCAAATTCTCTTTAGAAAAAATCATGTTAGAACAGGGAAACGATATCGTCTAACTATTAACAGAGGGAAGATACTTGAGATCACTATTAAAGAGTTTTGCACCTGGAAATCAGTCAGGTTTCCAAACGACATGGATAAGGTTTGGGGTGGGAACCTGATTCGACACCACCAATCTACTCGTCGTGTATTCCCAGATTTGTTGACTGAAAAAAGCAGAGTTGCTATGTGCCCCTACATGTGCCTAATTCAAGCAAAGAACAAAAGAAGAATATATTCTTCGGTGAGGAAGTTGGAGCGTCCCTTCATATTTTAGACTATACTTCGCAATTATTATGGAAGGGTCAATCTTAACCTGAAAAATTATGATGCTAATGAAACTTATAACTACAAGAAAAATGCGGGCATGATTCCAATATGTCAGATGTTTGGCTTTGGAACTATTTTTCAAAATCATTTGCGGACGAAAGAAGTCTTCTTAATTTCAATCTAAGTACCTAATTAATCAAGTTCACTTGTGATTGTAATTGATGGGATAAACTCAATCAGACTTGCTCCAAATATGTGATGTCAATGGAAACATGTCCATAGAGCATACAAGTCCAAAGAAGCGTCTTAATTCACAAAGACTTCAATAATTAGCATCCCCATTAGAAAGTGGAAGGAATTAAGCTTGTACAATAGTGAAATGGATTAACCAAGTCAACTCCCTCCTATCTTTTGAAGTAAAAAAAGCTAAAAATTCTTGCCAAAATAAAAGCTTAAGAATTCTAGAATTTTGTCTCTTTACTTTTAGGACAAGGGTAACATTTACTAGCAATTCCCGTTGGAACCCATCAAAATGTGGGGACCGAGAGCCTTCCTTTATTCTTTCCACATTTGCATGGCTCTTTCCATGAGTTCTATATAAACTGATCTTTGCCTTCAAACTTGAACGCAAGAAAGAAACCAATCCAAAGTCCTCGCATAAGTTTTTAGTTTTAGCTTACTCTCCTACTAACTCACCCTCAAATGGCACGTCATGCCGATCGCCTTGCCGATATTGGGAGGGAGGGTTTCGATCTATTGGACAGATTTTATGGTGGAGGGGCATCCAATCGAGGACCAAAGAAGCAATACAATGCCCCACAGCAGTATGCTCCCGTTCCTAGCAACGAGAAATACAATGCCCCACTGCAGTATGCTACCAAATACAATGCCCCACAGCACCATGCTCCCGTTCCTAGCAACGAGAACATAATCGATTGCAAGAAGGCCGCCGAAAAATACAAAGGAGTGGTGATCATGGAGCACTGCAAGAAGAGGTTTGTCGGCTGGCGATTTTGAGGTTTCTCGCGCTGTAAACTTGTAATGGTTCGAGTAACTCCCTAGAAGGTAGGAGTAAACCGGCCATACAAGTCCTTGTCACGGTTTTTGTCATTTTTGTCGTTTTGAATCTAGTACTATGCTTATGTGTCTTTTGTTTCTTGCTTTCTAAAGGTTAGTTGTATACTTGGATGTGTCTGAGCTAGTAACTGGACCTCCTTTTCTTAACTAAATGTTTCACTTTTTACTCCTATTTCTGGTAAAATTTACACCAATCTATGATATAATTGTTCACCTTATTGGTGTGAAAAGAAAGCTTCAATCCTTTTCAAAGTGAATGACAACAACCTAAAGAACTTGCCAATGTTCTTGTCCAAAGACTCCTAGAACTAGGAGGCCGTTGGACACTGTGGTTCCATCGTTAAGTTGCTTCAGCATGATTCAGCTCATAATCTTGAGCAAGATATGACAAAAACTCGCCGAAGCTGAATCATCCCATTACGCAGGATTCAATAGTAAATCCAGCAAGCGCTTGCAACATATAACTGCACAAGATGGACTATTCTATGATTTATTGGTGCAATTGGATTCTTTTTCTTGTCTAGGATGCTAACTATCTTCTAAGATCAAATGTCATTGGTATTGTAGCCAAAAAAATGTCCTCATGATGCCCGAACTTCTTCCTTAGTTAACAAGCACAAGCAATTTATTTTTCCTTTCTTGAATAGAAGCGCGAACTTCTTTCTTAGTGAATTTAAGTTTTTCATCTTAACCCAAAAGAACGGAAAGAATAAATGAAGGGGGACTCATGATGTCCGTATCACGTTAACTCCAGGTGGGCCTCATCTCAAATAAGCAAAGATCGCTGATTTTATGGCTCCTGGAGAGAATCGAAACAGGGCGCGTAATCTTTTAGCATGTTTTCTCAGTCCACTTTTCATTAGAGAGTGGGATTTGCGAACTTTTTTGGAGGCTTTCAATGCAGTATGTCACGCCTCGAACTCCGGGCACGCGCACATCTCTCGATGGTCAACTAAAATGCGATGTTCTCAAGACACGTCGCTGACCCTTTTCTTTTATCTTTCAATTAAGCACATGCGGAAATGAATTAAACAAACACCCGGACAACCATCAATCACTTGGATAGTAAAACATACTAATGCATTTTTCCACAAACCATACTTTATATACATATCCAATTAGTCTTACCAGTCTATACACAAAAATTTCATTCAAAAAGAAACTACTAGGTCACTTACGCTCCGGACCCTTCTACCTCAGGCTTCAGGTTCCCCACGGCACCATCCGGTATATCGATGTCCATGGGGTGAGCTACCTACCCCTCCTCGATTTCAACGGTAGGTTTGTCAAAACCCTCAAAAGGACCCTCCCGAACCCCATTAGGCTCGTTAATGAACCATGCTTTGAATCAATGAGGTACCAAGTGATGGTGATCCTCTTGGACCCAAACCGTGGTCACCGCTTCAAGTGGTCTTGAGAATAGGGAATAGGGAATAAGGTAGACTCGGACTCCATCTCCCATGACCACCCAAAACGAACGTGACATATCTCCATACTAGGGACCTGAAAATATTTAACCACGACGGGGTGAGATAAATCTCAGTGAGTCAAAACCCTAAACCCCGATTATGACGCAAATTCACCTAGAGGCAATCTAGCCATGTGTCACACACAAACTTACCTCACCTCAGCACCTCCCTGCAAATTAGTGCCACATATGTCATATAAATACAGCAAATGTATTTAATAACTGGAACACATCAATCTTATCTTTCAAACAATCACATGGGTCCCGATTATAAGGCCAAATTGTTATGACACGTCACATTCCATGCCACACAATTTTGTCCTATAATCAAGTGCAACTATCTCAACCACTCAGGCGTGTCCTAGTTATTACAACTCATCGGCCATAGCCAACTCAATAGTCAGCTGTCATTTGGCATAACCGGGCCTCGTCCCACTTCGTTGGGCATGGCAACATCTACACCTAGACAACATTCCATGAAGGAGCATCACCCAGCCTCCACTGCAATCGGCATCCGTTGACATGGGGCATCCGAACTTAATCAAACATCGCTTCCCCAATTCCCATTGGGTGACGGGTTCCGATTGTGACCACACGCACATCCATACTTGGCCAAGAACACATTGCTTTGAATCCAAATACTTTGTATTTAAATAATGAACTTGGCCCATTTTCTTCGTATTAAAAATCTCGGTAACATAATTGTACGTGGTCATGTATTTAAATCAAACCATTAAACATGGTACGCTCCCATTTCAAAATTCCATGATTTTATATGGTACATAAAATATTTTGACGTCAAAAACCGACACTCGGTATTTTTCTAATTAAATACCCATAAAAATCAATTTTTGCAATAATAGACAATAACCACCACCAAGCACTCAATTGCACAAATACGCAATCAATTTCACATATAAACTTATCCACAACAATCAGCATGAAATTTCACTAAACAGCTAACCTGTCACAATTTACACTAATTATAATTAATTAAATAAATAACAATTAATTAAATAAATCCGACTTAATTAAACTAACCACGGTTAATTAAACTAACCATAGTTAACTAACCATGGTTAACTAACTAACCTAAGTTAACTAACCTAACCTAGGATAGACTAACTAAACTAAACTAACCAACCTAACTAACTAGCTAGCCTAACTAACTAACGTAACTAACTAGTTACACTGATTAGGATTAATAACATTAAACTAACCACGAAGTGCAATTAACATCCTAATCTGAGATTAGAGCGTTAACTCACTGGATTAGCATGGCGGCGAGTTCACTGCGACGACGGCGTGACGGTGACCAAGACTCGAGGCGACCGCATCTCCAATGGAGGACCGACCGGGGCTGAAAATAGCCCAGCAAGCTCACGGCTTGGCAGGTGACGGTTCTGTGGCTAGGGGCTAGTCAGAGCTGAAGGCGGGCTAGACACAGGCTAGTGGGCGCGAGGATGGGCGGTTGGACAAGTAGGGCTGATTATTGCCATTGGCGGGCTAGACGGCACGAGCAGGCAGACAAAGATGGTTGTTTGGTGGTCTAGACGGACGGCGGTGTTAAGCAGTGAAGTCATAGAGGAGGAGGTGTGAGGGGTTGACTGGTGGACTGTGGCGTGGCTGGGGAAGGGGTTCGGTGCAATGGGTGGCAGCAACAACAATGGAGGAAGAAGATGAAGAACTCAAGAAGAAGAAGAAGCATAAGGCTCAACTGAAGAGCGGGGTTCATGTGCATGGGGAGAGAAAGATTTGGAGGGAGAGAGAGGCTGCCAAGAAGTCAAGGCTTTGGTCAATCCAAGGCCAAGCAAAATATCCATGCACTCAACTGTTTAGCCTCAGAAGTCTTCAGCCTAAAGCCTTCCCTTCCTCCAATGGCAATTTCCCTTCATTTCCACACCAAACAAAGCCTTTTTGGAGGCCAAAAATCCCATGGTAGCAGCCCATACGAATTTCTTCCCCTTTTCTATTTGTCCGAAATTGATTTTCCGCAAAAATCCTGAACTCGACGGAATTTCTTCAAAAAATGAGATGACATCCTAAAAATAAATTGTGACACACTCGAATGTCCAATTCCTGAAATCGAATTCAATTTTGTGGTTAAAATCGACTAAACGCGATTTTAGTACAACCTAACCTATCGGGTAGTTTTTAGGGATTTTAGCGCGTTTGACTCGTGGTCAATAATTTTTTATTCATGTTTGTGCATCTCCTACTCGTAGGCAACTCTCAGTTGTTGTAAAAATCGCAAGGTTTCAATTATGTGTACCGAGTATAAAATTGACAAAAAATCGGGTTAGTGCCATTCAAAGTGAATTTCACAATCATGCGGAATCACCCGCGATTCAATCGCATGTTTCCATCAAATCAACCTATATCTGATTACTAATCGATTATAACAGTGTTGTATTGACCCTTGCCAATTATTGCGATCGAACGATTGATTTCAAATTGAATTCTCAAGTTTATCGCGTTTATATCCCTTAATGGCTTCACCTAATAGATTAGTTAACTCATGAGTGGTCGACTCAAAGAAAAAGAACCACAGGCATGTCGACAAAATTTCTATTTTATATTATCAAGATGGAGTCAAATTTTCAAGATGTCACATAGTACTTCCAACCCATCGGTACCTGGTGGTGGTGCAGATGAAGGTAAGTACATGCAACAAGCAGAATAGGTAGCTCATACCCCGATATTCACCCAATATAAATACTTCATTATTTTCATCAACCATTACACAAGAATGACACGGGTTTACTTTCTTCTAGAAATATTGGAGGTTTCTTCTATTTTCAAGAAATTCAAGAATCACATCAAGAATTAAAGTGGCCACAAAATCAAAGTCTTAAGGAGCATTAGAGGCAATGAATACAACTCAAGGGAGTTCAATAAATTCTGTGAAGATGAAGGAGTCCACAGATCAAGGAGGAGTGTCAAAGTAATTGATCTAATTTTCAGAATATACTCATATAAGATATTTCTAGAAGAGTGTAGCTCGCATAAGATATTTCCAAGAGTAGTGTTGAAGCCTCTAGAATTGCGTGGATAAGGATGAAAGAAAAAAATCTCTGTGACTTGCAGAGATAATTTGTGCAGTGTGGCGGTGATGTGTGCCCCTGTGGTCTTACGCTGAGCAGACCAACAAACATAGCTTTTACCCTTCCCTTTGTAGTACCCACCAAATAGAAAGAGCCTTTCTTTTTTCTTGGTGCTCTCTTGCCGTAATAGTCCTCTCATATATGCATCTTCATTTTTTGTTTGCCCAATCCTTTCCCCTACGCATCTACACACACTAACATATAAATCAAAAACTAACAAAAAGGAATCTCAAAACACTCCCAATCACCAAGATCTGAACTAATAATCTATAAATACCAAAACAAGTTATTCAGCTGTCGCTTGCTTCTCTCCTTGCAAGAAGGCCAGAGGATTCTGTGGATGAATCGAGCTCCTAGACATGGCTTGACACAAACTTTGTTACGTCATGTTTCCTAAATTTGAACTTTGGCAATTATTGTATCTTTGGTTCAATAAAAAGCAGTGTTAACACTACAAATAGACCTCTTAATTCCTATATGCAGATGCATTATAAACTTGCACTGCTAGAATACCTTATTGAGATCCCTTGAGGAAACAAAATTGTGTGAAATGTGTAAAACTTATTGGTAATTAAAAGATTATAGAGCCACGTTAAAAAACTAGTAGGATATCAATCATAATCGATATACCATACAATAAGGTCTTAGCCTGAATTCCAGGTCAACAAGTATCGCTTGGTAATAAGAAACGGACTTGGGAATGAGACAGGAATCATTGTTCCACATTTCCTGATACTTAAACCTTCCTTGAGGACTGTTTTCCTGGGACTTAAGTATGGGAATAGAAAGTGTACCCTCCTTTGTGGTGAAAGAATCCTACTTAACCATACTTCTGCTTAACAGTTTGCTTTATCAAAAGGAAAAAGATTCCATACTTCTGCCTAACTCTCACTCACTTGAATGTCGATTAATTTAGTGAAACTCCAAGATGCTAATGAAAGTTCAGCGGCAAGAAATGCTGGCACGCCCCTAACTTCGCTCTGTTAATAACACACGGCGCAACTGTCGCTTTCAGGCAGCAATAAGTTTATGGTGAAACTTTAACAGTGGACACACTTAACTTTGTTCCCCAATTTCGGTTAAAATAATCCGAAATATCTCCACTTTGCACGGATCGAGTCATCGACTTCATATGTGCTGACTTGATTTATCAGAATCACTTGTAGGAGAATGCGTCGACCAAATCAAGGTTGTCCATGTGAAAGGGTGCAATGGAAAAATTTCTGATAATGGTCCAGGAATCTTTGGGACCATAAGGCGTAGCATCTTCCAAGAAAATATCACTCCTTTACAAGTGTTTGTAGATCTTTGGGATCCTTATGAGAACTCGTGAGGCCTTGCTTTACTCCTTCTATTCTTTCATGACACTTTCCATGAGCTCTATGTAAAGTGACGTTTCGCCTTCCAACTCCATCATCAGAATTAAACCAAAGAAAAGCCGATACATCGCTTCTTACTCAGCTCGCCCGCCATTTCCATCTTGGTAAATCTCAAATGGCACTTCATGCCGACCGCTTTGACGAAGTTGGTAGAGACTGATCGCAATATAAGACCATCGCATTTGAGGTTATAGCAAGCACAATCGGAATTATATAGACCATTAGCTCAGCCCAGTGCCTCTTCTTGAGTGTGCACTAAAAAGGAAGCAATAAGATGCAAAAAGTAATTGGCATAGAAATTAGTAGTAGTTGGTTGGTCACAGTGCGCAGAATTGTTTTTGGGCAAAAAAATACGGAGTTTTTCCATGCTGGTAAAATTCACTAATTGTTGGTCAATGTAAAAGAACTATAGGTGAAAATGCAATCCGATGACTTTTTATCTAGATAACTTATCGGTGACCTACAAAGACTTTTGTAAAATTAGGAATTTTGTTTATAGTTTACAATTTAACAGTTTTTATACCAATTTGTTGACTTTTATTTGCATAACTGACCAACGCTTTGAATATTTAACTATCAGATGAAATTACTAACTTAAATTAAGATGATTTACCAATTTCAGAAAAAAGTCGATACATCACTAAAAAAAAAAAAAAAAATTGGAAAGTTTAAAGGGCACTAGATAAATGTAGGCATTAATAAGAAAGACAAATAAGATAATAATAGATTAGAAAATTCGATAATATGCAAGATTTATAAATAAAAAAATTCATAAAAGTATTGATAAGTTATTCATAAATTATCAAAATATCAGATAATTGGTAATTTTTTTTATCAACTCTTTTATAAATACACTGGTACGAAAAAGGTTTCCCACTTTTGGGAACGGAACAATAGAACCGCCCTTTTACTGTGAGTACTGCAAAACGAGCTAAACAGGAGGGATGAGGGCCTATGCGCGAATCATTTGATTGGGAATGCTTCTTTTAAGGTTAATATCCTGTGTGGACCTCACGAATTTGCACGAGGCTTCGCAACATAGACCCACTTTGACTAGAAAAGTTGGAGATGCTGAGGCAACTTGAGTGTCTGGAAGCAGAATCAATCCTCAAGAAAGAATCATAAGACCGAAGACCGAAAGACAGGAAGCGGAGAAAAAGAACTCCATCGACCGAAAGTAAGCTTGAAGTGATTCTTTCTTTGCCACTCTCAATGCAGTTTTTCACATGGCGATGATTGCGATCGCTTGATGACGAAAGCTTTATTAGATTAGCAAGCTTGATTGAGCCACTTCTCATGCTGATTGTCCTGTAAGAACCCAGCTCTTTATTCATTCTCTTGTTTTCTCTGGAGAGAAATTGTCCTGATGAATTTGAAGCTTGGGATCAATTAACTTTACAGTCTCACCTATACTAGCTAAGGGCCACCTTGCGCTCAACCGGCCGGGCCTCAAAGGCCCTGGGCATGGTCATCGTCAGATGGGGGGGAGAGCCTTCATGCCCTAGCCAGCCCTCACCAGCGGTTGGCAGGGCCACGAAGAACTCACACTGGGACATTGCAGCATCGCCGGCTGCAAGCAAGGACGTGAAAGCCCTCGCCAGTGGCCAACACCAGCACAGAAAAATAAACAAAAAAGAAAGGAAAATAAAATAAAATTTCAAAAAAGAAAATATAAAAATTATCAATGCCACATTGGATGACCGGTATTCATGATGGATTTCAGGTGAGGCAAATAACTAATGGCACTTAAGTGATTGATTTTTCAAATTTATGTCTCTTCAATGAGTGAAAAAAAATATATATAGCACTGTTACCGTTCTAATTCCTCGCTCCGTGACAGCCGGATGTTGAGAATAAGAATCTGTTCTTTTTTCTCTTTTTCTTGAACCTTGGTGGGCAAGGATTCTTGAGGGAGGCGTATAGTGGATAAGATTGAGAGAATGTGAGATGGGGTGAGTTAGAGAAATGGATAAGACTCCCAGATGGCTAATGATTTTTTGTTATTATTGTTGGTTTTTTCTTCTTCTTTTTTTGTGCTGGGAATATTCTCCCTGTTTTTTTTATGGTTTTTGTGGGGCTAAATAGTTCATCTTTCCTATTTTATACTGAACATACGGGATTATCACACGCGGCGCGGGTTCTGCCTGGGTTGGACCTTGGTTTATCTTATTTGTTCCCGTTTGGAAAAATGGTACCGAAAGTCCTAAATCATTTAGACTGATGCGATTAAATTATAATTCCTCTGAAAATGCAAAGTAGGTAACTCATCTAGCCACATTGCAAGGCAAGATGGGTTAATGAAAAAACAATGTCTAGCAAAATGTTTCTAGGTGGGTTGTTTAAATGATCCGTCTTCTAAATTAATTTGGCCTTCTAAAACGAAAGATTGATTTCATTAATTTAAACATAAAAGTTAAATGGATTGCAAAGAAAAGTGATCCTTATTGCTTGCATGTTCAATTCTGATGGGATTATTGCATTATTCGGGGTTCAATTTTGATGGACCAACTAAAAATATTATCCTCAAACGCATTTTGCAAATAAAAAATCACTATCATCATAATTGATTTGGTATTACTTTAGCTTATGATTTAAAAGTTTGATTGAGAGAAAAGAAATAGAGCAGCTAGATGGTAATACGCGTTTTATGGGAACAATACCAAAAAAGTTATGAATCTTATTCTAATTCAGTCTTAGACCTTTCAATTTGGTCAATTTAGTCCTAACCTTTTTTTCAATTGTGTCAATTGAGTTCATTTAGCCAATTTAAATCGGAACTTGCTAATGTAGACACTAGTTGTATATTCTTGTCATATCACATAAAATAGCCAACGTCCACGTTAGTGATTTATGTCATACCCCAAATCCTGAGCTAATGAACATCCCTCAACGGTCAATTAAATTGCGACATCTAGGATTTTTCCCCGACCCAGTCTTTTATCTTTTGATTAAACACAAGCGAAAGCATTTAATATAAACAACATACAGTCAAACAACAAACAATAGGGATAGTAAGAACACCGCAAACATTCCAAAACAGCACTTTAATTTATAAAGTGTTAACCCTATGAAGTTTAATAATTACAAACCTTTCTATGATCACTTCCTACTGACCATCTCAAAAACTTGAAAGGTCAAGGTTAATTTAAACTTCATTAATGATGAGGCCGATCGCCAAGCACACCCGCGTCTTGGTCCTTCGGGACCCCAAACCCATGCGACGGTTCTCCATATTACAAACCTGAAAATATTTAATAACAACAGGGTAAGATATAAATTTCAGCGAGTTAACAACCTAAGCCTCGATTAGGATGCAAATTTGCCTCAGAGGTAGCCTAAACATGCAACTACATACAATCTTACATTGCCTTGGCACATTCCTACATATTAGTACATCACACATGCCAACGCCAATGCAACAAGAATAATCAATAATCAAAACATATAACTCTCATGTGCCAAGCATCCACTCGAGTCTCAATTATAAGGTAAAACCCGTTTTGGCCCGTCCCATACCATGCCTCACATTTTCACCCTATGATCAAGCACAATGCATCACCATTGCTCACACATGTTCCGATTATTACAACCCATCGGACCATGGCCAACACATGAGTTAGCGGTCTTCCGGCATGATCGGGCATCGTCCCATCCCATCGGGCACGGCATCATCTAGAACCTCCACCTAGACGGCATTCCATAAGAAGTATTGGTCCAGTCTCAACCGCAACTTGGCATCCAAACCCCCAATGGGCATCCGATAAACATCGGGTATCATCCCAAAACTCTCGTTGGGTGACGAGTTCATTAAATGACCACACAAGCATGTCAACACTCAAGTCAATTTTTATCTACATCAATTAACCTAGTGTAAAAGAGTTTGTGCTTAGATAACAAATCTCGGAACATATTTACATTTAAAATTCCGGTAAAATGATCGCACGTGGTCACATACTTAAAATCAACCTGCCAAATTTTGCACGCTTACATTTTAAAACCCTTTGCCCATTTAGCACATAAAACACGGCATCCAAACACCACCTCAAAGTTTGTCGTTTTCTTTTCAAATAAACTTTCTTGACAATATTAGTTAAACTCATAATTTGAGCAATCAATAACATGGCATTACAAGCTCAAAGAGTCATAATTATGCATAATTTCACATAATAAATCAAGCATAAAATTCTACTAAATGACTAATATGTCATTAATTTGCACTAATCGTGATTAATTATCATTAAACATAATTAATTAACCTAATATTGATTAATTATACTAACCGTGATTAATTAAGACTAATCCTCATTAATTAGTCTAACTACAATTAACTAAGATTAACTATGATTAATTAAGCTAACTACGATTAATTAAGCTAATTACGATTAATTAAACTAACCATACTTAATTAATCTAATCAAGATTACTTAAAGTAACTACGGTTAATTAAACTAACCAAGGTTACTTTAAACTAACTACGGTTACTCTAAACAAACTACAGTTAATTAACCTAGCCACAGTCACTTTACACTAACTACGATTACTTAACCTTAACCATGGTTACTTAAACTAATTGTCCTTAATTAAGACAAATCTCCCTTAATCTTAATCTAATCCTACCCCTAAACGCAATTAACTTCCTAATTAAGGATTATGAGTTTACTCACGGGTTTTTCCGACAATGACAAGCTCACGGCAATGGCAACACAACGGAGTCAAGGACACGAGCCTCACGACTCAAACGGTGGCACAAATGGTTGCAGTTCGGTGAAGTTGAGGCTCACAGCCTCTTGGCTTGGGCAGTGGTGTTCAATGGACATGGTGGTGGTGGCGGTTCAATGAGACGGTGGGGGATGGTGGTGATGGAGGTGATGGCGAATGGTGGTGATGAGGCCGTGGTCACCCAAGGAAAAAGAAAGAAGATGAAGAAGATGAAGATGGAGATGGAGATGGAGAAGCAAAATGACATCCAAGGGGGGAGAGAGTAGAGAGAGAGAGATTTCTTGAGATTTTCCCCAAAATTCATGACGACAAAATCCCACAATTTCCTCTTTACCTTTCCTTTATTCCTTTTGTCTCATAGTTCATAAATGCAATAGCATTTTGGACATTTCACACACTTTTTGTCCAAACTTTCCAATTTTACCTTTAGACCTACTTGCTTGAATTGGGCTTGGTGGGCTTGGCTTGGCCCATTTGGGCCTCCTTGGCCAATCCACATGGACGTGAAGCCTAAAGGCCCTTGCTTGGCCCGGCTTCTCTTCCCGATGTCCAATTCTCAATCAATTAATCTTTTTCCAAAAATTTTACGCTTGCCGATAATTCAATGGGTAAAAGAGGCGATCCAAACAATTTGTTTTGAAACCCCCGAAAGTTCGATACCCGAAATCAAATTAAATTTCATGGTTTAAACCAATCAAATGCAACTTTAGTACGACCTAAAGATCGGGCGACTTTTAGGGGTTTTCACACAGTTAACTCGTGGTCGATAATTTTCGATCCACATTTATGCCTCTTCGAATCAAAGATGACCTCGATTGTCATATAATCACAAGGGTTCAATTACATATCTTGAGTACAAGATCAACAAAAAATCGGTTTATTGTCCTTCGACACGAGTATCGTAATCGTGCAAAATCATTTGTGAACCGACTACATATTTATGTCGAATCGATATATATTTGTTCGCTAATTGACTTACAACAATGTAGTATTAACTCTTGTCGGTCCTTATGATTGAGTGGTCGATCCCTAACTGAATTCTCTAGTCTTTTGCATTCCAACCATTTACGGCATCACTCAATAGATTAGTTAACTCATAAGTGATCAGTTCAAAATGAATTAATTATCAATGCATTAATGAAATAACTATTTCATATATTTTGCAATGGGTCAATTTTCAGGATATCACAATTTCCGCAATAAATTAGCCAAAGTGACTCAATTGACACAAATGCAAAAAGTTAAGGACTAAATAGTCACAATTCAAAAGTTCAAGACCTTTTTTGCGCTTTTCCCGGTGTTTTATCCTAGTACAAGTACGACTTCATTAAGTTGTATAACTAAAATCAATTTGATGTGTCATCCAAACAAGGCCTAATTCCCTACTACTACTATTATTATTATTATTATTATTATTATTATTATTATTATTATTATTATTATTATTATTATTATTATTATTATTATTATTATTATTATTATTATTATTATTATTATTATTATTATTATTATTATTATTATTATTATTATTATTATTATTATTATTATTATTATTATTATTATTATTATTATTATTATTATTATTATTATTATTATTATTATTATTATTATTATTATTATTATTATTATTATTATTATTATTATTATTATTATTATTATTATTATTATTATTATTATTATTATTATTATTATTATTATTATTATTATTATTATTATTATTTATTATTAAATCGAACTTTAGGTTTGATTCCATCTTTGCCTCAAACTTTTTTGCCTAAGAAAAAGAAATCCTAAATTTTAAGTCCAATCTCAATTTTGCCCTAAAGTTTTTTTTTTTTTTTTTTTTTTTTTTTTTTTAGAAAAACCCCAAACTTTAGGTAAAGTCAGCCATGACCCTTGATCCATTGATCACCAACTTTCAAACGATTCAAATCTCCCTTCATGATTCAGTCCTAACTTGATGTAACATTTCCACGTTGATATGAAAATTTATCTCCAATATGAAACTATTCTAAGATATGATAATAAAGGACGACTAATTACAATTTTTGGACAAAGAGCTAATGGAGGCAAATTTGGAATTAGAGTGAAAAATGGTGATTTTTCTTTTAGACAAAAAAAAAAGAATTCGGGATAGATTTGGAACTTAATTTAAAGTTAAGTTTATTATTTTTAGACAACAGAAAAGTTTGGGGTGGATTTGGACTGCGCCTAAAATTTGGGATCGTTTTCTAGACCAAAAAAAAAAAATCCAAGATGGAATTGAGACTAAACCTAAAGTTGGGGATTTTTTTAGGAATTGTGCCTTGAAACAGATCAAAACACAAAAAGAAAGTTCACATCCCTTAATAGTAAAATTAACTAGTCAGCATTGACATTTTATCAACGTTTTGTATTTCGTATTTGAAAGGATGGAATTCAATGGAATGGAATAGAAGTAATGGAATGGAATGAAATATAATAGAATCAAGATTACAATCATTTTGTTTGGTTGCAAAACCAACTAAGGCAATAAAATGAAATAGTGATTCTCTTGTTTGGTGGGGTGGGAATCTATTCAAATAGTAAATCCAAATATATTTAATTTAGGAATCACATGTTATGAACTTCACTTAAACTTTGCCTATTGGATACACAAGATCAATGATCTTGTCAGACAATTTATGGATGATTATGAACAATAAGCTTATTAGGCATTCTATTGAATAGGTCTTATGTGTCCAATATATTTGTCATTGGGTCGTTAACGGGATAAGTACACTAATGATGTCATAACTTGTGTACGGTGCTCACTTTGGTGCCAAAAGTTTCTGCCGGATCACTTAAGTGCCAAATCGGAAAAAAAAAAAACTATCACTTTGGTGCCACCTGCGAGAAATTCCGGCCAAAATGATTACGTGGCTTTATATTTTTTAAAAAATCGATAAACCCTTTAAACGATGTCGTTTTGCCGTCCTATGTGGATGGCTTAGGAAAAACGACGCCGTATAGCTCATTTGTGATTGAAATTAGGGTTTTTTTTTGTTCATCCTTGCCGACCTAGCTTGCTTGGCCATCGTCACTCGGCCACCGTGCTCAACCACCATTGCTCGGCCACCATCGCTCAGCCACCGTGCTCGGCCACAATTGCTTGGCCAAGAAGTGATGGGAAAATAGGAGGTGAGGGCGGAGGAGGAGGAGGAAGAAGGGGGATTGAAGGTCCAGAGAGAGAGAGAGAGAGAGAGAGAGAGAGAGAGACGAGGAGTGCGAGGGAAACAAGGAGGGCGCAGATGGAGATGGTGGATTGAGCTCTGTTCAACGAGTGGCTGGCGCTGGTGTTGTTCTTCGAGGAAGAAGACGACATTGCCATGGCTTCTCTCTCTCTCTCTTGGTGTTCTTTGGAGAAGAAGACGATGCCGCCATAGCTTCTCTCTCTCTGCTGGTGTTGTTCTTCGGGGAAGAAGACAACGCTGCCGCCATGGCCTCTCTCTCTCTCTCTCTCTCTCTCTCTCAATTTGGAGATTTAGGGTTTCAACTTGGGGTTTAAGACGCCAAACAGCGTCGTTTGGTGGTTTACACGCTAACTGGACTCTTCGGCGAGCCACATCAATATAAGAAATTAATAAATAAAAAAAGGCCACGTCGGATTTCCGGTAGTTCAGATCGGTGTTGGCACCAAAATGAGCGTTTTTCAAATTTTTTGGCACTTAAGTAATCCGACAGAAACTTTTGGCACTAAAGTGAGCACCATACACAACTTATGGCACCATTAATGTACTTATCCTAGTCGTTAACTAATTCTTTATCCTTCTATCCAAATTTGGGCCTGATTTCAACACATGGTCTTAGAGTACATATTAAGGGTTCAAATTTAGGTATTTCGGCTCAGTTTTCTACTCGAATGTGCATGTTTTTGGTTCCTAGTTCTTACGTTGACGAAGTTTATCTGACTTGATCGATTGCAAATTCTCCTAGATAAAATCATGTTAGAACAGGGAAACAATATTGTTTAGCTATTAAAAGAGGGAAGATACTTGAGATCACTTGAAAATAGTTTGCAATGGGAAATCAGTCAGATTTTCTAAACGGTATAGATAGGGTTTGGGGTTTGGTGTGAGGTTCTGATTTGACACCCCCAATCCACTCTTCCTATATCCCTAAATTTGTTGACTGAAAAAAGCAGAGTTGATATGTGCTGCTTCCTGTACCTAATTCAGGCGAAGGAGAAAAGAAGAATATATTCTTCCGTGAGGAAGTTGTAGCGTTCCTTCATATTTTAGACTATACTTCGCAATTATTATGGTAGGTTCAATCTTAGCCTGGAAAATCATGATGCTAATGAAACTTGAACGACAAGAAAAATGTGGGCATGATTCCAATATGCCACACGTTTGGCTCAAGAAATATTTTTCAAAATCATGAGGGAGAAAGTAATCTTCTTAATTTCAATCTAAGTACCTAACTAATCACATTTACTTTTGATTAGAATTGATGGGATAAACTCAGTCAGACTTGGTATGATTTTGTGATTTCGGTAGAAATTTGTCGATCAAGCACACGAATCCAAGGAAGTGATTTAATTCACAGAGACTCCAATAATTAGCATCACTCAAGAGAAAGTAGAAGGAATTGAGTTTGTACAATAGTGGAATGCATAGAATGAATAGACTAAGTCATCCCTTCTGATCTGTCGAAGTAAAAAAAGCTAAAAATAAAAGCAAAAAGAATTTTGGAATTTTCTCTCTATACTTTTAGGACCAAGGTAGCATTCTCTAGCAATTCCCTTTGGCATCAAAATGTGGGTACTAAGAGCCTTCCTTTATTCCATCGACGTTTGCATGGCACTTTCCATGAGCTCTATATAAACTGATCTTTGCCTTCATACTTGAACATAAGAAAGAAACCAATCCAAAGCCCACGTATAAGTTCCTAGTTTTAAGCTTACTCCCCTCCTACTAACTCACCCTCAAATGGCACCTCATGCCAGCCGCCTTGCCGATATTGGAAGGGAGGGTTTCGATCTAGTGGACAGATTTTGTGGTGGAGGCACATACAATCAAGGATCAAAGAAGCAATACGATGTCCCACAGAAATATGCTCCTGTTCTGAGCAACGAGAACGTAATTGATTGCAAGAAGGCTGCCAAAAAATACGAAGGAGTGGTGATCACGGAGTTCTACAAGAAGAAGTTTGTCAACCAGCGTTTTTAGGCTCTAGCGCTGTAAACTTGCGATGGTTCTAGTAACATCCTGTAAGGTAGAAGTAAACCGGCCATACAAGTCTCTTGTTTTCGTCATGTTGGTCGCTTCAAATCTAGTACTGCTATTATGTGTACCTTTGTTTCCTGCTTTCTGAAGGTTAGTCGTATACTTGGATGTGTCTAAGCTAGTAAGTGGACCTCCTTTTATACTAAACGTTCCCCTTTTAACTCCTCTTTCTGGTTAAGTTTATGCCAATCCATGGTATAATTGTTCACTTGATTGGTGTGAAAAGAAGACTTCAATCGTTTTCAAATTGAATCACCACAACTTCAAGAACTTCCCAATGTTCTGGTCTAAAAGACTGTCCAACAACTACTAGGCTATTGGACACTGTGGTTCCATTGCTGAGTTGCTTCTGCATGATTTAGCTCATAATCTTGAGTAAGATCTGATAAAGACTCACCAAAGATGAATCGTCCACTTACCCATGATTCAGTAGTAAATTCAGCAGGTGCTTTCAATATAACTACACAGCTGGACCATTCTCTGACTTGTAGGTGCAAGCATGAATTGTCAGGGATCCGTCGTTAACAAGCAAACGCTATTTCTTTTTCCTTTCTTCGACAAAAGCACGAACTTTAATTTTAGGGAATTGAAGTTCTTCATCTTAACCAAAAGAACAAAGAGAATAAGGGAAGGGTGACTCATGATGCACCTCTCAGGTTAACTCTAAGTGGGCCTCAACTCATCGCTGATCTTTAAGGCTCATAGCTCGCTCTTAGTTATCAAAATAGTGCATCTAATCTTATAGCAAGCATTCTCGATCCACCTTTGACTAGAAAATTGGATTTCTGAACTTTTTCGTGAGCTTATGATGAAGTTTCTCCGATCTGTTGTTACCCGGTGGTGATGCGGGTGAAGGTAAGAATGTGGCTACAAGCAGAATAATTAAGTTCTCAAAGAGAGAATCATATGACCGGAAGGCCGTGAATAAAGAATCTAAAAAACACAGAAAAATTTTCACCAAGAGACGATCAATTTGGAGAGCTACTTAAAAAAAAAAAAACTAGCAGAAGATCAATTTGGATCGATATAATATTCAATAAGGACTCAGCTTGGAATCTGAGTCCGACAAGTATGTTCAATTGAATAATCACCTTAGTTAGTTTAATAAGAAACGGACTCGGGGATTAGGCAGCAATCATTCTTTTAAATTTTTTATTACTTAAACCAAACTTTAAGACTTTTGAAAAAGAACATAATTTTTTGTGAAAGAATCCTACTAATATATACGTCTGCCCGACAGTTTGCATTATTACAAATAAATAAATAAATCATACTCCTGCCCAAATCTTATTCACTATAATGGTTAATTTATTTGATGAAACTCCAATATGCTAATGAAACTTCAGTTGTAAGAAATGCAGGCATACCTCCAACTTCACTCCGTTTATAAATATATCCCTGATTTGTTTGTCGAACACAACATAACTATCGCTTCCGTGCAGCACAATTTTATGTGAACCTGTAATAGTGGATGGATTAAATTCTCCAATATTGGTCAAAATAATCAAAATATCTTCACTTTTGAATTGTTCGAAACAACCATTTTATTTGTTCTAACTCGATTTATTGGAATCTCTTGTGAGAGCATAGACCAAGTCAAGTTTGTCCATGTGGAAAGGTACAGATGGAAATGTTTCTGATCATGGTCCTAAGAATCTTTGGGACCATAATGCATGGCATCTTGCTAGATATTATCACTCCTTTTACAAGTGTTTGTAGATCTTTGGGATCAATAATATGGGAACTCAGGCTTTGCTTTTCCTTGTATATTTTTATGACACTTTCCATGAGCTCTATACAAAGTGATCTTTGGCCTTCCCACTCCATCACTAGACACAAACCAAAGAAAATCCAATACACCGCTTCGTTACCCAGCTCTCTCGTTGCTCCCCTCCGCAATGAATCTCAAATGGCACCTCATGCCGACTGCCTTGTCGAAGTTGGAAGAGACGGGTTTGCAATGCTGGACAGATTTTACAGCCCAAGTCCTAGGGCTCAAGGAAAGAAGAACGAGTACAGCCCACAACATTCCCATGAAACGTTTCGAGACACAGCGGCTACTCATTAACTGAGAAGTACAGGGAGTGGTTAATATGATCAACAGGAGCAAAGTTTCTGGTTGGAGTGTTTAGGTTCTGGGTATATGGTTTAAGCTCCGGATGTTCCAAGCTCTGTCCTTTAGACTGCTGCTATGTACTTATTCCGACTCTCCTTTGTGATTAGCTGTGTACTGAATCCATTCTGAATAGTAATATAAATTGTTGCCTCATTTGATCGCAGTATTAATTACCCAAAGAAAGAATATAATCTTTCTAATAGATAAAAGTTTGTAAATGATGAGAGAACAGTTTTTGTCAAAGATAAGAGAAGCTGGTAATTTTGACAAAAGTGAAAAAAAGGTGGTAACTAACTCCAATAAACATTGGTAATGCAAAACTTGGTGATAGTTTAATTCGATAAAAGTTGGTGACCACTTTAATTAAAGTTAATTATTTATAGAAACATTTGGTAATGTTTTCGGACTAGTGACACAAATAAAAGTTGGTATAACAAATATAAGAGTTAGTAAATTTCAGGTGTTTGTACAGGACACAAATAAAAATGATAAATAATAACAAAAGAACCAACAAATTAAAAGAAAAAAAAACAAATAAACATTGAAAAGTAGCTCAAATGAGTGTTGATAATCAAAAGTTTGGAATAAAATTTGTAAGTCACTCAAATGAAGATTGGTAAATTCATAGAGGAGTAGGTAAATTTAAGGTGTTAATGAAAATAAGAAATAAAAGTTAGAAAAAAAGATAAGAAGAGTCGACAATTTGTAAATTGTAGAAAAGAGTCGATAATTTAATAATTTCAAGTGTCATTAAATTACCAGCAGGCTACCAGAATATTGGGTAACCGGTAACGTTGTTATCAAGGGAGCAGTTAGCATAGCGAGACTAATATGCTCAAATTCTAACGGTGAGACCACAATTCTTAGATAACGTTGTTTGATGGGCAAGAGGTAAACTTGAAAGGGAAAAATGGGGTTATTGTTTAAAGGGCAACCGGATTAGGAAAAAAATAAAAACGTGGGATTATTTAAAGAAACAAACCGAAGTGGATAAGATTCAAACGATGAGTAATTTTTTAAATATTCAACTACAATTTTTATAATAGTGGAATGTCAACAGATGGTATTAGAGTACATATTAAAGATTTAAATCCGAATACTTCTTCTCAATTTCTTCTATTGTGCATGTTTTCTGTTGTTAGGTTACATGATTGATGTGGTTTATTTGACATGATCAACAACGAATTTTCTAAGATAAAACCATGTTAGGAAAGGAATCTGATCTGACATTTATGTCCTTACATGTGTTGGCCGAAGAAGGGACAGTTGGAAAGGTGATTCAGCTATTGCTTGCGTTCATATCAAATTTCCTAATACTTGCATTGAACCAACCTTGAATAGGAAGAGAATCTGTTCGTACGTGCGTCAAAATCAAGCAAAGGAGACTAGAAGGATAGTACATTTCTTAGTGAGGAAGTTGTAGCTTTCCTTGATATTTCATGGGAGGTTCTCTCTTAGCATAAAAGGAAATGATGCTAATGAAACTTGAACTACAAGAAATATGGGGGCATGATTCCAATTCACTTCATTTACTACCCTCACATTCCCAATTTGATACAATTTTAGTGATGTTAGTGGAAACATGTCAATCGAGCACACAAGTCCAAAGGAGTGATTTAGTTCACAGAGATTCCGATAATTAGTATCGCTCATGAGCAAGCGATGTAGTCCAGAGAAGGAATTGAGCTTGTCTAATGGTAAAATGTATAGTTTAAGTCAGTGCCTTGCTGAAAACCAAAAGCTTAAGAATTCTAGAATTTTCTCTATATTTTTAGGACCGAAGTAGCATTTCCTAGCAATTACCTCTTCCTTTTGTTCTCCTCCAAGCATAGGTCTATCATTTGGAGGGTACTAAGGGCCTTCCTTTATTCCTTCTACATTTGCACGGAAGTTTCCAGGAGTTATATATATCATCTTTGCCTTCAAACTTGAACAACAGAAACAAACCAATCCAGAGCCCACAAATAAGTTTCTAGTTTAGCTTAATCTCCTTCTACTAACTCGCCCTCACATGACACATCATAGCGAGCCCCGCTACAAATGAGTAGTAGTTCCTTATCATTCAATGAGCATCTTGTATTTTATAAAAATTAGGGGCAGGGAGGTTTTCGCACTAGTGGACAGATTTTACGGTGGAGGGACATTAGGCCAAGCGCCGAAGAATCAATACAATGTCCCACAGCAGTTTGAGCACAAGGTGTATCAAGACGCTTCCTTTTCCAGCCATGAGAACGTAATTGACAGCAAGAAAGAGTGTTGATCGTGGAGTACTATAAAAAAAGAGGTTTGTTGGCTGGCATTTTAGGTTCTAGCGCTGTCTAACTTGTAATGTTTCAAGTAACTTATTAGGACGTAGAAGTAACGGCTGTACTAGTCCTTCTTACAGCTTTCGTCATGTCAGTCATTTCGAACTCCAGTACAGTGTTTAAGTTTGCCTTTTGATTTCCGGCTTTCTAAAGGTTAGTTGTATACTTGGATGTGCCTAAGCCACAAAGTGGACCTCCTTTATACTAAATGTTCCACTTTTTACTCTCTCGTTCTGGTGAAGTTCCTGCCAATCTATGTTGTAATTGTCCACTGGATCGGTGTGAAAAGAAGACTTCAACCGTTTTTGAAGTGAATGATCACAAGTTAAAAAACTTGCGAAAGTTCTGGTCCAAAGACCATCCTAGAACTAGGAGGGCATTGGACACTGTGGTTCCATTGCTGAGTTGCTTCTGCATGATTTAGCTCATGATCTTGAGTAAGATTCGACAAAGGCTGGCGAAGCAGAAAAATCCAGTTACGCATCGGCTGTAAATCCAGCAGGCGTCTGCAACGTGTAAATACAAAGATGGACCATTCTTTGACTTATTGGTGCAATTGCATTCTTTTTTCCTGTCTAGGATGTTGACTGTTGTCTAGAATCAAATGTCACTGTTATTATAGCGGAAATATATGTCCTCTAACTTCCCGGATATGTCATGGATTATTCCCATCCTATTCATTAATTACAAGCAGCAAGCATCAAACGTCAAGGATCCACGTTTTAACAAGCACAAGCTATTTCATTATTCCCTTTCTTCGATAAAAGAGACAAATTTAATTTTAGTCTTCGTTTCTTTCACGGAAAACAAAATCATTGTCTGGATTTTATGGATTTCAATTCACAAAAAACAAACCAATCAAGGAAAACATTTTCCATCAATAGAAAAAAGTCTTCTAAAATATGGGAAAATATTTTCCACTTTTCAAGATGAGGAAATTATTTTTCCCCCACTCACTTTCTCTTATCTCACACTAATATTAACCTTTCCATCCTTTTTTTTCATTTTTTTTGAAAAAATAAAAATTTTTTAGTTATTTTCCTTTTTCTTTTTCATTTTTTTCATTTTTTTAATACTTATGTCTTGGCCGGTCACCAACCACAATGACAATTGGCAAACGGCCATGGGGCAACAAGCCAAGCAAGCGGTGAGCCAAGGGTCGAGGCTTGCCAATCTAGCGAGGCCTTGAGGCTCATCACTTGTCGCCATGGTTGGCAAATGGCTAAAGAAAAAGAAGATAAAAGGAAAAAAAATTTTAAAAAAAATAAAAATCAATTTTAAAAGTAAAATATTAAAAAAGAGTGCATTGAGGAAAAGATTTTTCTTGCCGAACGGTGAAGTTTCCGATTCATTTTCAAGTTTCAGTTGAACATCGAAAAATAATTACATTTTCTTAGAAAATGGCTTTCAAAAAAATATTTTCTAGAAACTCCATATTTTTCGCAAAATGAATATTCTTAGTGAATTCAAGTTCTTCATCTTAACCAAAGGAACAAAGAGAATAAGTAAAGGGGACTCATGATGCACATCTCAGGCAACTCAAATATGCAAAGGTCGCTGACCTTTAAGGGTCACAGTTTTCTCATAGTTATCAAAATAGTGCGAGCGATCATTTAGCATGCTTTCTCAATCCACTTTAGACTAGAAAGTTAGAATTTCTGAACTTTTCACCGGCTATTGATGAAGCTTTCCCGCTCTATTAATTCCTGGTGGGGGTGCAGATGAACGTAAGCATGCGCCATGCAGCAAAAGGCATAACAACTAAGTTTCTCCAAGGGACAGTAATATGACTGGAAGGCCGTGAAAAAAGTTTTAGAACGCTTAGAAAAATTTCTACTGAGAGACGATCAACTTAGCGAAGCAATATAGCTGTTGCAGGCGTGCGAAACAGCTTTTGAATTTCTCCAAATTCAACCATGAACAGAACCGAAAAAATATTCATTGCCAAAACAAGTTATTCAGCTGTCGCTTGCTCCTCTCCTTAAATGAAGACCCGAGATACGTCGGATGAATCGAGCTGGCAGACATGGCTCGACACAGACTTTGTTACAATGATTTTGTTCAATTTGGATGGTGGATATTATTGTATGTTCGCTTCGCTAAAAAGCAGTGTTGACACGGCATATAGAAGGATTGTACCTCTTTAATCCTATGAGCATATGCATATAAACTTACACTGCTAAGATAACTTTATTCGGATCCCTTGAAGAAACAGAATCACGTCAAGTGTGTAAAATTTATCCATGACTAAAAGACTGAAGAGCCACCTTGGAAAACTAGCAGAAAATAAATTAGGACCGATATATCACGCGATAAGAGCTTAGCTTGGAATCTGCGTCCACAAGTATATTCTATCAAATAACTAATTTTATTAGTTTAGTAAGAAAAGGACTTGGGAATTGGGCAGGAATCATTCTTTCATATTTTCCAATATTTACACCAACCTTGGGGACTGCTATTCCGGGACTTAAGTATGGCAATAGAAAGGGTACACTCTTTTCTGGTGAAAGAATCCTTCTTATTTTATACTTCTGCCCAACGGTTTGCTTTATCAAAAGACCAAAAAAAAAAAAGAACACTCCATACTTCTGCCTCAATCTCACTCACTGGAATGGTTAATTAATTCAATGAAGCTCCAAGATGCTGATGAAACTTCAGCTGCATAATGCAGGCATACCCTAATTTCACTCTTTTAACAAATTATATCTCTGGTCTGTTTGTCGCACAACTATCACTTCCACGCAATGGAATTTTATGGTGAACCTGTAATAGTGAATAAGACATAAGTATATATTCTCCAATATCAGCTAAAATAATCCAAGAAATCTTCACTTTGCTTTGATCAAATCATCCACTTCATTTGTGCTAACTTGATTTATTAGAATCACTTGCAGGAGAATGCATAGACCAAGTCAAGGTTGTCCATGTCAAAAAGTTACAGATGGAAAAGTTTCTGATTATGTTCCTATAATATTTGGGACCAGAAAGCATAGCATCTTCCCAGAAATCATCAGTCCTTTTACAAGTGTTTGCAGATCTTTGTGATCGATAATATGGGAAATACTCATGAGGCGTCACTTTCCATGAGTTCTATGTAAAGTGATCTCAGGCTTTCCAACTCCATCAGTAGACACAAACCAACAAAAACCGATACATTGCTTTCTTACTCAGCGCACTTTTCGCTCACATCTGCGATACATCTCGAATGGAAACTAATGCCAACTACCTTAAGGCGATGGCACAAGGAACAAGGAAACCATACAGCCCACAACAATCCCATGAGGCAGTTCGAGACAGGGCAGCTCCATATCATGATAATGTTATGGACAGCAAGATGGTGGCTGAGAAGTTCAATGGTGTGGTTATTATGGAGAACAACAAGAGCAAAGTTTCAGGTTGGAGTTTTTAGACTCTGTTCTTGTGCATGATTCAATCAATTACCTTAGTATTTTAACGCATGAAGTTAAGGGTATGCTCGAGGTGGGACATGTCCTTTTGAAGCTGTCTCTAGGCTAGTGCTACTATGCACTTTTTCTGACTCTCCTATATGATCACGGTACTTATCACCTTAAATCTTGATCCTCAAGGAACAAAGAATCGACACATCCAACAACGATGCCAGCAGGCTGTTCAAGACACAGCAGCCCCTCATCATAATTGTTGTAAATTGGCGTCGTAGCGGAAACGGATCGTAAGTTTGCAATTATGTCAGGAGCTATAGAAATCGATCGAAATAAAACGAGGAACAATAAAAGAACAGGACACCAGAAATTTACGTAATTCGGTCCGAATGTCGGAACCTACGTCCACGGGGAGAGCCAGCAAATCAATCCACTATAAATCGGAGAATTACAGAATTACAATCACACACATACATTCAAGTGTTTCACAGCCCTACTTTATACCCGATACCCATGGTGTTTAACAAAACACGCTCAATGGACTCGACTCCCGCACAAATCTCTCTGAGCTCACGTCTCTCGCTCTCGGTCTCTCGAGCTCTTCTTTTCTTTTCGCTCTGTCTTTTGTAGCGTGCTACGTCCTCCGAAGCTCTCTCGCTCCTTTTATCGGTGGCATGAAGAAAACAAATCAATATTGTACTCCAGAGTTGTCAGAATGGCGCCGATCTTCAAAGCATGCGCCTCCATGCAATTAATGAGCGCGTGCGCGTATGACCATGCAGAAGGAGAATAGCTTCTGCCTTCTCTCTTTCTTTAATAATAATAAAACAAGAGAAGCCCACAAACGTTGAACAAAAGAGAGGGAGAGAGTTCGGCGCCTACATGATAGGCTTCTGAGGCAGCACACCTTTTTCTACGGGCATGCATGCACATGGCCATGTGCATGCATTTAATAACGTAGGAATTTTGGACGATCACCCCTTCAGATTTCAAGCTGACAAATGAGAAGAATCCCATAGATTGAAGACTTTATTTCCAACGCCAAGGGTTGGATTTTTTTCGGCTCCAATCGCGCGCTCCTTAATTTTAATTAAATGCTTCGCGGATGTTCTTCCTCGTTTCAGCGTGAAAATGTTTGGGTGCTCATACTCTACAGACGCCAATCGAGCTCATACAGAGCTCAAGCTTTGCTGAAGGAACATGCTTCGTCATCATATCTGCTGGGTTCTCCGCTGTTGCTATTTTCTTCACAACAATTTTACCATTTGCTATGACATCTCGGATGAAATGGTACCTGATATCGATATGTTTTGTTCGCTCGTGATATATTGGATTATAAGCCAAATATATCGCACCTTGATTGTCACAGTGTATGGTGACACTTTTCTGCTCCAGTCCAAGGTCCGAGAGCAAACCCCTTAGCCATATCGACTCCTTTGCAACAAAGGTTAGTGCCATGTACTCCGCCTCAGTCGAAGACAATGCAACATCATCTTGTAAAGACGCTTTCCAACTTATTGCACCACCTGCTAGCGTAAACACGTACCACGCTAACGATCTGCGATCATCCAAGTTACCGGCGTGATCTGAATCCACGTACCCTGTGGTCTCATTGCCATTGACGTTCCTCCGATACATAATGCCGACGTCTGCTGTCCCCTTTAAATATCTGAGGATCCATTTCACGGCTTCCCAATGAGTCTTACCTGGGTGCTTCATGTAACGGCTGACAACACTTACAGCCTGTGAAATGTCAGGTCTAGTACATACCATAGCATACATAATACTACCAACTGCACTAGAATAAGGAACACGGGACATATGTTCCTCCTCCTCCTTAGTTTGCGGTGATAACTTGTCAGAAAGTTTAAAATGTGCAGCTAAATGAGTACTTATAGATTTTGCTGACTGCATATTAAAACGTGCCACGATCTTCTCAATGTATTTCTTTTGAGACAAACGCAACGTTCCTGCAACTTTGTCACGCAAAATTTCCATACCCAATATTTTCTTAGCAGCACCTAATTCTTTCATTTCAAACTCAGCACTCAACCGCCGCTTCAACACATCAATATCGACATATGTTTAGCTGCTATCAACATATCATCAACATATAATAGCAAATAAATCAAAGACCCATCCTCCAACCTCCTAAAATAAACACAACTATCAAATTGACTTTTCGAATAATCTTGACTAGTCATGAAAGCATCAAAACGCTTATACCATTGTCGAGGAGATTGTTTCAATCCATACAAGGATTTCTTCAATAAGCAAACATGGTCTTCCTTACCGGAATAGCAAATCCCTCAAGCTGCTTCATGTAAATTTGTTCCTCCAATTCACCATGAAGAAATGCCGTTTTCACATCTAGCTGCTCCAGCTCAAGATCCTGTGCAGTATCTAAGGCAAGTAATACACGAATAGAGGTATGCCTTACCACAGGAGAGAACACTGCATTGTAATCGATGCCCTCTCATTGAGTATACCCCCTTGCAACAAGTCTCGCCTTAAACCTGGCTGCCTCTACATCGGGAATGCCTTCTTTCCGTTTGTAGACCCATTTGCATCCAACAATTTTCTGACTTTTGGGTACTTTGACAAATTCCCATGTCTGATTCCGATAGAGTGATTCTATTTCTTCACTCATAGCCTCTAGCCACTGTGATGACTCAGCACTAGCCATCACCTCAGAATAGGATGAAGGCTCATCCATCTCCACCTCATCACCTGTAGTTAATGCATAGGCAATATCAGAATAACCATAACGTACTGGTGGTTTAATTTGCCTTCTTTGTCTGCTCGTGGCTATGTTGTGTTGTGGCTCTGCTGGTTGTTCAGTATCACCGTCTTCAGGAATTGTGGCCTCATCAGCAATCTCTTCCTCTGTTACCTCTGAGGTCTTTGGAGACTCCGCCTGAATCTCCACCTCACTTCTGACACCATGATCCGTTTACTCTGCTGGATGAGTCTCAAGATTCCTCTTTTGAAGCATTGTAGTCTCGTCGAAGATCACATCTCTGCTGATTAGAAAACTGGGTGATCTTGGATCAGTGCACCACAGTCGGTAGCCTTTCACCCCTTGTGCATAACCCAGAAATATGCACTTCTTCGCCCTCGGCTCAAGCTTACTATCTCTCGTATGAGCATACGCAGGACATCCGAATATTCGTAATCCGGAGTAATCAACAGGTTTCCCCGACCATACTTCTTCAGGAGTCTTCTACTCGATAGTAGAAGATGGAGATCGATTAACCAGGTAACACGCCATATTTATTGCTTCAGCCCAAAATTCCTTGCCCAATCCTGCATGCGAAAGCATGCACCAAGCTTGCTCGAGTAAAGTTCTATTCTTCCGTTCTGCTACGCCATTCTGCTGTGGTGTCCCGGGAACTGTGCGGTGTCTCACAATCCCTTCCTTTTGGCAGAACTCGATAAAGTCCTTACCACAGAACTCCATACCATTATCAGTTCTCAGGCACTTGATTTGTTTACTTGACTACTTCTCAATCAATGCCTTAAAATTCTTGAACTGATCAAATACCTCGGATTTATGCTTCAGGAAGTACACCCATACCTTCCTTGAGTAATCGTCAATGAATGTCAGCATATATCTGGCACCTCCTTTCGATGGAACTGGAGACGGTCCCCAAACATCTGAATGAATGTATTCGACTAGTTGCTTGGTCGAATGTAGAGCTGTACCGAATTTAACACGACGCTGCTTCCCGAAGATGCAGTGCTCACACAGGTCCAGCTTTCCTGTCTTCTGACCTTTCAGTAACCCCTTCTCACTCAGCATTGTCATACCTACCTCACTTATGTGTTCCAATCGCATATGCCATAACTGAGTCAAATTTGAGTCTGACTCACCTGATGAAACTGCAGCAACTCCGGTCACGGTTTCTCCCAGTAAATGATAGAGAGAATTCGCCTTCTTCCCTTTCATCACTGTCAGGGCACCTCGAGAGATCTTCAGCACTCCACCTTCAGCTGTGTATTTGCACCCGAGGTCATCGAGTGTACCCAGAGAAATAAGGCTCTTCTTGAGCTTCGGTACGTGCCTTACGTCTGTCAATGTCCATTCTACGCCATCGTGCATTCGGATCCGAACTGTTCCTATCCCTACAACCTCGCAGGCTGCATTATTCCCCAAAAGAACTCTACCACCATCTGCAGTCTGGTAGGTAGTGAACCAGTTCTTGTGAGGAGTCATATGATAGGAACATCCAGAATCTAGCACCCATTCGTCTTCTGACAAACTCGTAGATACACATAGGACAGCTTTGGCATCACTGGTACTCTCCTCGGCAACATTCGCCACACTGCTTGTGGCATTTTGCCAAACGCCTTTATTTCTTAGCTTTGGACAATTTCTCCTTATGTGCCCCTCCTTGTGACATTCGAAGCACTTCACGCGACCTTTTGATTTTCTATGTCGCGACTTCGACCTGCTTTTGCTTTGGCTTGTTCTTTGGGCCTCCGATGTTGGTCTCTACCTCGAATCACCAGTCCACGCGCTACATCTTGCGCTAGACTGTCATCACGCAACTTTCTCTGCCACTCCTTTGAAAACAGGGCAGATTTTACCTCCTCTGAGGTAATCGTAGTACGCCCCTATAACAAGGAGTCGCAAAGTGCTCCCATGACTCCGGTAGAGACGCCAACAACATCATGCCTTGTTCTTCATCATCTAAAATCTTGCCAACATTCTTCAAGTCCATCATGAGTTTATTAAACTCATCTAGGTGGGATCTAATGGACGTACCTTCAGTATATCGAAACTGGAACATTCTCTTCAGCATATATAAGCGATTGTTTAAACCCTTCTTTACATAGAGGGCCTAAAGTTTAGCCCATAACGCTGCGGCATCCTCCTCCTCGGCCACCTCTATTAGCACTTCATCCGATAAGTTCAACAGGATGATGCTCATGGCCTTCTCCATTAGCTCGTCCTTCTCGATCTCGCATTGTTTCGGGCAACCGAGCCTTGCCCTCCAATGCCTTGGCTAATCCTTGAGTTGTTAATAGCGCCTTCATCTTGACGCTCCACAACCCGAAGTTGTTCCTCCCGTTAAATTTCTCAATCTCTACTTTTGCTCCAGACATAATTGCAAAGTCTTAGCTCTGATACCAATTGTTGTAAATCGGCGTCGCAACGGAAACGGATCGTAAGTTTGCAATTATGTCGGGAGCTATAAAAATCGATCGAAATAAAACGAGGAATAATAAAATGATAGGACACCAGAAATTTACGTGGTTCGGTCCGAATGTCGGAACCTACGTCCACGGGGAGAGCCAGTAAATCAATCCACTATAAATCGGAGAATTACAGGATTATAATCACACACATACACTCAAGTGTTTCACAGCCCTACTTTATACCCGATACCCACGGTGTTTAACAAAACACACTCAATGGACTCGACTCCCGCACAAATCTCTCTGAGCTCACGTCTCTCGCTCTCGGTCTCTCGAGCTCTTCTTTTCTTTTCGCTCTGTCTTTTGTAGCGTGCTACGTCCTCCGAAGCTCTCTCGCTCCTTTTATCGGTGGCATGAAGAAAACAAATCAATATTGTACTCCAGAGTTGTCAGAATGGCGCCGATCTTCAAAGCATGCGCCTCCATGCAATTAATGAGCGCGTGCGCGTATGACCATGCAGAAGGAGAATAGCTTCTGCCTTCTCTCTTTCTTTAATAATAATAAAACAAGAGAAGCCCACAAACGTTGAACAAAAGAGAGGGAGAGAGTTCGGCGCCTACATGATAGGCTTCTGAGGCAGCACACCTTTTTCTACGGCATGCATGCACATGGCCATGTGCATGCATTTAATAACGTAGGAATTTTGGACGATCACCCCTTCAGATTTCAAGCTGACAAATGAGAAGAATCCCATAGATTGAAGACTTTATTTCCAACGCCAAGGGTTGGATTTTTTTCGGCTCCTATCGCGCGCTCCTTAATTTTAATTAAATGCTTCGCGGACGTTCTTCCTCGTTTCAGCGTGAAAATGTTTTGCGCGTATCGGGTATTATATAATGGATTCAAACTTGAGACATAATTTAACAGATTTAACATAAACAAATAAAATAAAAGAAGGTGATAAAGTCGAAAAGAAAAGAAAAGAAGTGAGGGGCTGTTCGCGAATGTACAGAAGTGAGGGGCCGTTCTCTTACAGAGAAATGGCTCAATCAAGCGCGCTGATCTGATAATGCTCTCGTCATTGCACGCCGGTCGCAAGGATTGCTGTGTGAGAACTGCACTCAAGGGCGACAAAAGAGTGGATCCGTTTAGTCTCTAATTTGGTTTGGATTCTTGCTCCGTGGAACGAAGAACCATCGGCTTCTCGTCTTTCGGTCTTCAGTCGCACCGTTCTATTTTGAGAACTGATTCTGCTTCCAGACACTCGAGCTTCCTCAGCATCACCAGCTTTTGTAGTGTAAATTCAGGAGGTCCACACAGGATGTCAACCTTAAAAGAAGCATTTCAAATGATTCGCGCATAGGCCCTCATCATTGTTTAAATTGTTCCCTCGAGGTCAAGCACACAGAAGTAGCCGGACAATTATACTATTCCTTTCTTTTCTCGATGCCGCTAGATTCCCGAGAGAGCTGATAAAAATGTGGTTGGTTACCAATCGTCCGGTAGCTTGTTGGTAACTTGCCAAACACTTTTATGTAATTACTCATTTTTTTTTTCTTTTTTTAACACAAGTCGGTGAGTTGGGCTAATTTAGGTTGACAAAATAATAATAAAAATACTTATGAATGTCGGTATAAGTAATTTAAAAGAAATTTTATAAACCATGGAAATTTAATGAGAGAAAAATTGATAAGTCGCACTAATTTAAATCTATAATCTCAAAAAAAGAGTCAGTTTATATAAGGAGCCGCTGATCAAGACAAATGAAAACTAATAACTGGTTAGTTATTCAAATGATAATTGGTAACCCAAAATTTTAATTTAACATAAATATTGGTGAATCACTCTAATTTATATTAGCAATTTCATCTAATAGTTAATAAATTCAAAGCGTTGGTCAGTTATACAAATAAAATCTATTACAAAGATTGTTAATTTACAAAGTATAGAAAAAAGATAATAAATTCATAGAAGTTTTGATAAGTTTTTAACAGATTGTTTTTTTAACTAACTGTTCTTTAGCATTGGCCAATATTTAGTGAATTTCACTAGCATAGAAAGAGAGATTGTATTTATTTTTTTATTTTTTGCACAAAGCAATTCTGCATAAAGAACCCAACTAGCCACTACCAAATTCTGCGCCAATTACTTTTCCGCATCTCATTGCTTCCTGTTTGGTGTAAAAACAAAACAGAAGAGGCACAGAGCTGAGCTTATGGCCTATAAAATTCCTATTGTGCTTCCGATATTATCTTGCAAAATTGCATGCTTCGGTTGCTGTAAATCTGCTGGACGAGTTTCGCATGAGAATGTTTATGGCGAATGTTTACAGTGTGGTACTTCACATACTTCACATACTTTTCTTTTGATTGAAGTTCGCCTTTCTGATGTCGAACTTTTTGTTGAATTTGGCAAAGATTTTCACACCACCTCACTTGGTTGAACATCGAGTTTACAGTTACTCGATCGTGGATACAGATTTTAGGTAATTAGCGCCACGATCAAATGAGGCAACGGCATATATTACTGGTTAGAATAGATTACACAACTAATCGTATAGGAGAGTTGGAATAAGTACATAGCACCAGTAGTCTATAGGACAGAGCTTAGAAAGAGCATGTGGGAGCTCGTGACATTTCCTAAACTTCAGACGTTAGAATACTAGGGTATTATTTGACCCGTGTACAAGAACATAATCTCAAAACTCTAACCAGAAAGTTTGCTCTTGTAGGTCTCCACAAAAGCCACTCCCATGTACATCTCAGCCGCCATGTTGCTATCAATAACACCAACATGATAAGGAGCTGCTCTGTCTCCAACGACGCCGGGGGATTGTTGTGGGCTGTTTCGATTCCTCGTTCCTTAAGTGTCAAGATTTAAGGTAATTAGTACCGCAATCAAATAAGGCAACAATATATAATACAGTTTAGAATGGATTGAGTACGCAAATAATCACATAGGACAGAGCTTAAAAAGAACTTGTCGGAGCTCACACATTCCCTTAGCTTCAGACGATAGAATACTGAGGTATTACTCGAACCATGTACAAGAACAGAATCTAAAAACTCCTACCAGAAACATTGCTCTCGTTGTTTTCCTTAAATACCAATCCATTGTACTTCTCAGCTGCCGTATTGCTATCAATAATATTATTATTGTTAAATTATGTCTCAAGTTTGAATCTATTATATGATACTCGATACGCGCAAAACATTTTCACGCTGAAACGAGGAAGAACGTCCGCGAAGCATTTAATTAAAATTAAGGAGCGCGCGATTGGAGCCGAAAAAAATCCAACCCTTGGCGTTGGAAATAAAGTCTTCAATCTATGGGATTCTTCTCATTTGTCAGCTTGAAATCTGAAGGGGTGATCGTCCAAAATTCCTACGTTATTAAATGCATGCACATGGCCATGTGCATGCATGCCCGTAGAAAAAGGTGTGCTGCCTCAGAAGCCTATCATGTAGGCGCCGAACTCTCTCCCTCTCTTTTGTTCAACGTTTGTGGGCTTCTCTTGTTTTATTATTATTAAAGAAAGAGAGAAGGCAGAAGCTATTCTCCTTCTGCATGGTCATACGCGCACGCGCTCATTAATTGCATGGAGGCGCATGCTTTGAAGATCGGCGCCATTCTGACAACTCTGGAGTACAATATTGATTTGTTTTCTTCATGCCACCGATAAAAGGAGCGAGAGAGCTTCGGAGGACGTAGCACGCTACAAAAGACAGAGCGAAAAGAAAAGAAGAGCTCGAGAGACCGAGAGCGAGAGACGTGAGCTCAGAGAGATTTGTGCGGAGTCGAGTCCATTGAGCGTGTTTTGTTAAACACCATGGGTATCGGGTATAAAGTAGGGCTGTGAAACACTTGAATGTATGTGTGTGATTGTAATCCTGTAATTCTCCGATTTATAGTGAATTGATTTGCTGGCTCTCTCCGTGGACGTAGGTTCCGACATTCGGACCGAACCACGTAAATTTCTGGTGTCCTGTCATTTTATTGTTCATCGTTTTATTTCGATCGATTTCTATAGCTCCCGACATAATTGCAAACTTACGATCCGCTTCCGCTGCGACGCCGATTTACAACAAGATCCAATTTGCTCAATTTGGATTCTGGCTATATTGTACGTTTGGTTCACTAAAAAGCTGTGTCGACACTTCATATAGAAGGACTGCACCTCTTAAATCCTATGAGCAAATGCATGTAAACTTACTCTGTTAGGGTAACTTATTGAGATCCCTTTGGAGAAACAAAATCACATTAAATTGTACAAATTTTACCGGTAATTAAAAGACCGGAGAGCCACTTTAAAGATCTAGCAGAAGATCAATTATGATTGATATATCACGCAATAAGGGCTTAGCATGGAATCCGCGTCGACAAGTATGTTCTATCAAATAATTACTTTTGCTAGTTTACCAAGAACAGACTTGGCAAGCAGGCAAGAATCCTTCTTTCGTACTTTTTAATACTTAAAAGCTTTTACGGTGAACCTATAACGGTGGATAAACATAGGTATACATTCTCCAAAATCGGTCATGATATTCCGAAATATCTTCACTTTGCACCAGTCGAATCAGACTTCATTGGTGCCAAGTCGATTTATTAGAATCACTTGTAGGAGAATGCTTAAACCCAGTCAAGGTTGTCCATATGAAACCGTACAAATGCAGAAGTTTCTGGTCATGGTCCTAAAATCTTTTGGACCATGAGGATTGAGGCATAGCATCTTTCCAGAAATTATCACCCCTTTTAGATGTGCTTGCCGATCTTTGGGATCAAGGATGTGGGAATCCATGAGGCCATGGTTTGTTCCTTCTAGAGTTTTATGACACTTGCCCTGAGCTCTATATAAAGTGATCTTCGGCCTTCCAACTCCATCACTAGACACAAACCAAAGAAAATCCGATACACAGCTTCCTCCCTCAGCTCACTCGTCGCTTCCATCCACGATAGATCTCAAATGGCACCTCATGCAGACCGCCTTGTCAACGTTGGAAGAGATGGGTTTGCAATAATAGACAGAATTTACGGTCCAAGGCCAGCGGCTCAAGGGGCAAGGAATCGATACATCCCACAACAATCCCACGAGGCTGTTCAAGACACAGCGGCTCCTTATCATGGTAATGTCATTGATAGCATGATGGCGGCTAGGAAGTACAAGGGAGTGCTTGTTATTGAGATCTACGAGAGCAAAGTTCCTGGTTGTAGTTTTTAGATTCTGTCTTGCACATGGTTCAAGTAATACCCCAGTATTGTCGCGTCTGAAGTTAAGGGATGTCCGACCTCCGCCATGTTCTTTCCAAGCTCTGTCCTTTTAGGCTAGTGCTGCTAGGCACTTATTCCGGCTCTCCTATGTGATTAGCTGTGTATTGAATCTATTCTGGAAAGTAGTGTATGTCGTTGCCTCCTGGATCGCGGCACTAATTACCTAACATCTGGATCCATGATCAAGTAATCGTAAATGAGGTGTTATGAAAATTTTCGCCAAATTCAACAGAGAGTTCAACATCAGAATGGCGAACTTTAATCAAATGTGAAGTACCATGCTGCAAACATTCATCATGAACGTTGTCATGCGAAACTCGTCCACCAGATTTACAGCATGCGATTTTGCAAGATAAAATCGTAATCGAGCAAACACGCTGGGAACATCTAAACTAACGGACCGCTGCTGTTGGACTGTTTATGCATTCGTTTTTTAATGGTCTTGGACGCTGACTATATATTTTGCTTGTACGACTGTTAATAGTCATGTTCGTTCTCAATATCCATTCCTGTGCTTAACCTTGTATCGAATGATTAGCGGCATTATACACCTATGCCGACACATAAATCATAAGCGCTGGTATAAAATGTCATTATGCACATCTGAGCTAATAGCAAGCACGATGGGCTTTTTATAGGCCAAAAGCTCAGCTCTGTGCCTCTTCTGATTTATTTTTGGACCAAAAATGTGATATCCCGAAATTTGATCCATTTCAAAATATCTGAAATAGTTATTTGATCAATGTATAGATAGTTAATTTACTCTGAACTGATCACTTATGAATTAACTAATCTATTGGATGAAGTTGTAAAGAGTTAAAACGCGAAAAATCAGATAATTCAATTAAGAATTGACCACTCGACCATAAGGTTTGACAATGGTCAATAATGTGCTATTATAAGTTAATTAGCGAACAGATATAAATCGAGTCGATGAAAGTAGTCAGTTCACAGGTAATTCCGCACGACAATACTCGCGTCGAACGATGATAAACCGATTTTCTATTGATCTTTTACTTAGGGTACATAATTTTTTTTTTTTTGGTCGGTAGGGTACATAATTGATTAGATTAAGGCTAATAGAGATTAGTCTTAATTAAGGATGGTTATTTTTTATTAATCGTGTTTAGATTAATTAAGCGTGGTTAGTTTAATTAATTGTAATTAGCTTAATCAATCTTAATCAGTTTAATTAATTTAGTTAGTTTAATTAACTGCAATTAGTCATAACTAATTGCAGTTAGTGTAATTAAGCGGCATTAGCTTAGTTAATCATGTTTAGTGCTAATTAATTGCGATTAGTGGAAATTAATGATGATTTAGCCATTAAGTAGAATTTTATGCTTGATTTATTGGGTGAAATTATGCATAATTATGACCGTTTGATTTTGTAATGCCATGCTGTTGATTGCCCAAATCGTGAGTTTAAATGTTATTTTCAAAGAAGGTTTATTTGAAAAAAAAAAATTCTTTGAAAAAAAAAATGGCAAACTTTGAGGTGTCGTGGTTGGACTAGGGGTGAGCGGTTCCCGGTTCCTTACAGGTTCCGCTTGGAACCTGGAACCTACCCTCAGGTACAGGTTCCTCATTTTTTGGAACCTGGAACTTACCCGTCAAAATCAAGAACCTGGAACCTACCTTGTCACAGGTTAAAGGTCGGTTCAGTTCCAACGGGTTCTTTTTTTTTTTTTTTTTTTGGGTTCATTTTTAGTTTTAAAAAAAAAAACAAAAATGAACACAGCAATAATAAACAACCTTATACCTTTTAAACCTCGCTCTTTTTTTGAGCTTATCCTTCAAATCATGATTAACATAGAAAAATAGCCTGAACTAACTCACCATAATGGGGTCCGACACCTTGACAATCCTTCAAACTACAATTCACAAGTTCTATGTGACCTGCATGCCAAAAAATTTCACTCTTAAAGTGAGACAACCCTAGAAGTATTTTCTTTATGCTTACCTTCAAATCTTTGCCAAGCTTCCTAGCTAATGCTAGAAGTAAGGTGGTCTTTCTCGAGCATGAAGGCCCTAGAAGTAATGTCATTCTGCAAAAGAGAAATAAAATTTTTGTTAGCAATATTTGAACTTCACTCCTTGAGCAATGTATGCTGATAAAAATTTGTCTCTCTTCTACCTTGCGAAGCTTGATGATTCCGCTGACATCGTTGAGGATCAGTAATAGTTTCTTTCTACTAGGAAGGATGTGAAAACCTGTTGACATTGATTAACATGAGACAGGGTTCAATCAAATTGAGCAGAATCCTAAAAAATGTAGATACGTTATGAATCGAATGTTAAATTACCTCAAGTATGTTAACAGTAAAATTGAATATTGTGGGTAGAGCTCGGCTCCCAACATAAGCTTCGGCCTCGACATTTAGATGCTCAAATTGGACTTCAATTGTAGGAATGTCCTATCCAACTCTATTTGTTATACAATAAAGCAAATGCAGACCTTATAAAGATTTGCCTTGAAACTTTCAGCTCATGGAAGAAATTACAATTCCCAAATTGAATCTCTTTCTCAGGGTAAGAAAAAAACAAATATCAAACCACTTTCACATTCTTATAAGAAATATTGCAGTGACCAACTAATTGAATATCTAAAGTGCTCATGAAAAGTCATCAGCATATAACTCTCAATCATTTGCTTAAGCTTCAACAAGAACTTCTCATTGTCTTCCTCAGTTGTCTTTAGCAACCTCTCCAACAAGTTCCTCCTCTCTATCAACTTGAGATTCCCGATATCAAACCTTCTTCTTCGGTGAGAATGCCTTGCCAAATACGCAAGTATGTTGGGAGCTTTTCAAATGCAGCCCTCACTATCAGTTGTCTTCAGTCGTCCACATATAATGAACATCACCTCATCCCTCACTATGTATGTACTTAAATCAGGCACACAAGCATGACACTCTCACATCTCATAAATCAACCAAATAAAGAAGTTAGATTAAATCTAACAGTGAAGAGTAGAAATGACAAGAGATTGGACCTGTGATTGAGGTTGGAGGAGATGAGTTTCTTTGGTGTCGAGGGCAGCGAGCGGTATCAAGGGACGTCGGGCGGCATCGAAGGGGTTGAGTAGGCGTCAAGGGGGCCGTGTGGTGTCGAGGGGCCAAGTGGGCTAAGCGAGGTCGAGTGGCGGAGAGGCGTCGAGTGGGCGTCGAGCGGGCATTAAGGGGCTGACCGGCGTCGAGGGTGGAGAGGCGTCGAGTGGGCGTTGAGCAGGCGTCGAGCGGGCGTCGAGGGGCCGAGCAGGCCGAGCGGTGTCGAGGGGGCGTCAAGGGGTTGAGCGGCGTCGAGCGGGCGTCGAGAGGGCGTCGAGCGGCTGAGCGGCGTCGATAGGCCAAGCAACATCAAGCGCAGTCGAGGGGGAGGTGCAGCGTTGAGAGTGGAGAGTGGCGAGCGGCGTCAAGTTGTCGAGAGGAGCGAGATGATTTGGCGTCGAGGGAGTGGGGATGCTGGAGTAGACTAGAGAAGACTCAAAAGAGAGTGAAAACCCTAAATCTAAAACAAAGGGGAGTAGCGAGAAGAGGGAGAAGGAAGAACAGAAAGGGGGAAGAAAAAAATTAAAAAATCAATTAGGGTTTTTCCGGTTCCGGTCCCGTTCCGGCTCAGAACCATAACCAAACCGGGAACCGCCGGTTCCTCAAAAAAAAAACCAGGAACCGGAACCTCCCTCCTTGGAACCTAGAACCGAACCGGAACCTCCGGTTCCCGATTCTACCTGGGAACCACGCTCACCCCTAGGTTGGATTCGCTGTATTTTTTGTGCTAAATGGGGCAATGGGGTTTTAAAATGAAAGTGTGCAAATTTTGGCGAGTTGCTTAAGGCGCGCGTGATAAAATTTCTACTTCTCTATTTCTCTATTTCTCTATTCCGGGGAATAGGTTTGAAACAAAAATCTGTTTGGTAATGCAATTAACGATAGATAAAATTGGCTTGAGTGTTGGCGTGTTTGTATGGTCACTTAGGGCGCACATGAAAAATTTTGAAATAAAAATCAATTTCTATTACGTGGACGATTTTTTAGCAAAGAAACGCATTTGATAACGATTCAAAATTTATATTTCTAAAATAAAATTTGTTTGATAACAAAATAAAATTTCTATTTCTAGGAGTGGCAACGACCGGCGTCCAGTGGTCGAGTCCGACATCCAAGCAACCGGGTCCAGTGACCGGCGGCGAGCAGCCGAAGTCTGGAGTCCGACGCCGAACTTTGGCAACCAGCAACCTTCATCCAACATCCGGAGTTCGACATCCAATGTCCGACATCCGGAGTCCGATGACAAGAGGCCGACGACGGGTGGCCAGTGGCCGAAGTCGCGGCGGGTGACAAAGGCCAACATCCAATGGTTGGTGGCGAGCGGCGGACGGTCAACGGCAAACATCCGATGGTTGGTGGTGAGCCTCCGACATCCAACGATTGGCGATAAGCGGCCAATGACCGATGGGCGTCTGACATCTGACAACCGGCGGTTGGCAACAGGTGGTCGGAGTTCAGTGGCAAGTAGCCAACATCTAGGAGCTAGCGGTCAGTGGCTGGTGGCCGGGGCCGATAGCGGGCGGCCGGCAACCAGCGGCAAGCATCCTGCATCCCATGGGCCGCAAGTGGGCAACAGGCGTTGACAAGAGTGAATGATGAGGAAAATTTTGATTTCTCATTTTTGTTCCATAAATTAAAAAAAAAATTAAAAATTTGAACTTCTAATTTTTTTTTACCAAATTTATTTCAAGAATAGAAATCTACTCCAAAATAGAAAAATGAAATTGCGTTACCAAACGGATTTCTATTCCAAACCTATTCCGAGAAACAGAAAAACAGAGAAATGAAGAAATAGAAATATTGTCATGCACGCCCTTAATTGACCCCGTCACCAAATGGAGGTTTAGGAACAATGCCCGATGTTTATCGAAAGCCCGGCGAGGGTCCAAATTTCAAGTCGCAATTGAGGCCGAACCGATGCTCCTTATGGAATGCCGTCTAAGCGAGAGTTCTAGATGATGCCATGCCTGATGAGGTGGAACGATACCCAGTCATGCCAAAAGACCACCAACTCATGTGTGGGCCATGATCCGATGGGTCATAATAATTGGAACACGTGTGAATGATTGTGATGCATTGCGCCTAATTATGGGGTAACACTGTGAGGCACGATATGAGATGGACCAAAATGGGTTTTACCTTATAATCAAGACTCGTGTGGATGCTTGATGCATGAAAATTATGTATTCTGATTATTGATTATGTTTGTTGCATTAGTGTTGGCATATGTGATGTACTAATATGTAGGGGTGTACCAAGGCAAGATAAGTTTGTATGCCATGCTTGTTTAGGCTACCTCCGAGATGAATTCGCATCCTAACTGAGGCTTAGGCTGTTGACTTATTGAGATTTTATCTCACCCATTATTGTTAAATATTTTCAGGTCCATAGTTGGGAGAATCGTCACATGCGGTTTGAGGTCCCAATGGACCAAGATGCGAGCATGCCTTACATCACTTTTGGTTGGTCTCGTCATTAGTGAAGTTAGGTTAACCCTGCAGGTTTTGAGATGGTCGGTAGGAAGTGGCTGTAGAAAGGCTTGAAATGATTAAACTTCCTAGGGTTAACGGTTTATAAATTAAAGTGCTGCTTTGGAATGTTAGCGGTGTTTTTACTATCCCTTTTGTTTGTTGTTGACTAGGTGTTGTTTATTTGAATTGCTTCCACATTCGTTTAATCGAAAGATTAAAAAAAAAAATGGGTCAACGATGCGTCCTAAGACGTCGCAATTTTAATCGACCGTCATGGGATATTCGCATGCTCAAGGTTCAAGGCATGACAAAAGAGGAAACAATGAGATGCAGAAAAGTTATTGGCACAGAAATTTGCAGTATCTAGTTGGGTTCAGTATGCAGAATTATTTCGTGCAAAATAAAAAGGATACATCTCTCGTTTTATGCTAGTGAAATTCACTAAATACTAGTAGGTGTTTAAGAACTATTAGTAAAAAAGAGAGATAGATCATGGCTTTTTCTCCAGATGACCTGTTAATAACTTATCAAAACTTTGATGAAATTGCTAACTTTTTTCCATACTTTGTGAATTAACAATCTTTGTAATAGAATACTGACTTTAATTCGCAAAACTGACCAACGCTTTAAATTTATTAACTCTTATACAGAATTGCTAATATAAATTAGAGTGATTCACCAATTTTTGTGTTAGATTAAAGTTTCGGGTTATCAATTCTCATTTAAAGAACCTATCAACATTTAATTATTTTCTCTTCATATACAGATACTCTATTGAGTTGCCATGTATTCGTCTTGATTGGCAATTCCTTACATTTACTAACTTTTTCTAGAGATTATCAATTTAAATTAGTGCAACTCACCAACTTTTCCCTCTTTAAATGTCCATGGTTTACTTTCTTTTGAATTTCTTATACCGATATTCTTTTTATTTATTACTTTGTCAACCTAAATTAGTGCAACTCACCAACTTGTGTTAAAAAAAAAGAGTGAGTAATCACATCAAAGTGTTTGGTAAGTTACCAACAAGCTACCGGACCATTGGTAACCAACTTTTGATCAACTCTTTCAGGAATCTAGCGGCATCGAAAAAGGATAGGAATGGTACAATTGTCCGGTTACTCCTGTGTGCTTGACCTCGAGGGAACAATTTAAACGGTGATGAGGGCCTATGCGCGAATCATTTAAAATGCTTCTTTTAAGGTTGACATCCTGTGTGGACCTCCTGAATTTACACTACAAAAGCTGGTGATGCTGAGGAAGCTCGAGTGTCTGGAAGCAGAATCGGTTCTCAAAAGAGAACCGTCCGACTGAAGACCGAAAGACGAGCAGCTGATGGTTCTTCGTTCCACGGAGCAAGAATTTAAACCAAAGTAGAGATTAAACGGATCCACTCTTTGTCGCCCTCAAGTGCAGTTCTCAAACAGCAATCCTTGTGACCAGTGTGTGATTACGAGAGCATTATTGTTGAATATTTCAGCAGTTTTGAAATTTTATTAGAAATTATGGCCATCGTGAAAATCTTCATTTTTGTAACAGTTTTACAACGATCATATAATGGCTTTCTAATGACCATATAATGGTCGCTTTGGGTGTGTTTGTTTCTGTTTCTTTTTTCTGTTTATGAACACAAATCTTGTTTTTTTGTTCCCGGAACAAAAAAGAACAGAAACGCGTTTGTTTGCGTTTTTGTTCCAAATCTATTTTTTTGTTCCCGGGAACAAATTCAGAACAGAAACAAGAAACAAGCTGGAACACTTTGGAGAAACAAAAATTTCTCTCTCTTCTTTCTTTTCTTCTCTTTCTTTCTTTTTCTTTTCTTCTTCTTTTTCTTTGGCTGGTTGCCAGCCTTAGCCATGACCAACGATCGGGTCGTTGAGGGCCGGCGACCTTGCTGGAGCATCGCCGGCCCCTAGCAAGGCGAGGCCAACCTCACGCCGGTCGGCGAGCCGCCAGCCCTCGTCGGCCGGTCGCCGGCCATGGCCAAGGCCGGCGACCGGCCAAAAGGAAGAAAAAAAGAAAGAAAATACAATAAAAATACAATAAAAATATTTAAAAATTAAAATAACACAAATTTATCAAACGTGTTTCTATTATTTTTCTATTCCGGGAACAAGTTTACCAAACGCGTTCTTCTATTCAAAAATTGTTCCTCGAAACAGAAACAATTTATATGTTCCCTAGAACAATTTTGAACAGAAACGTTATCAAACGCGCCTTTATAACTTTTGATTTATTATATTATAAAATCTTCATTATTTTATAACGGTCATCTTTTAGTTACCAATTGATTTATGACGAATTCCCAAAGACTCTTTTTCTTATTTAAATATAAATTAAACTTCAAACCATAATCTTTGATGATACAATATATTCTTATATCTTTCATTTTTCTTTTTGTCTGGTTATACTCATAAATAGTTTTGTTTCCTTCTAATATTCAGTGCCAAGTATAGAATAAGGTCTATTGTATATTGAGAGGATGGTTGCTAAAGCCTTACACGTCAAGTTTCGTACTCTGGTGGGTTGAATTATCCTTAAGGACAATGCTTGCATGCCTCGGACATTTGTTTTTATTTTCTAATATTTTACAATTTATTTCCAATTATTATTATTATTTTATGTATTCTAATATTTTTCCAACAACTATCAGATCAGCGTGCTTGATTGAGCCATTTCTCAATAAGAGAACAGCCCCTCACTTCTTTTCTTTTCGACTTTATGACCTTTTATTTTATGTGTTTATGTTAGTTAGCCCCCAATTTGCTCAATTTGGATTCTGGCTATATTGTACGTTCGGTTCACTAAAAAGCTGTGTTGACACTTCTTAGAGAAGGATTGCACCTCTTAAATCCTACGAGCAAATGCATGTAAACTTACTCTGCTAAGATAACTTATTGAGATCCCTTTGGAGAAACAAAACCACATTAAATCGTTCAAATTTTACCGGTAATTTAAAGACTGGAGAGCCACTTTAAAGATGTGGCAGAAGATCAATTATGATTGATATATCACGCAATAAGGGCTTAGCATGGAATCCACGTCGACAAGTTTGTTCTATCGAATAATTACTTTTGCTAGTTTACCAAGAACGGACTTGGCAAGCGGGCAAGAATCCTTCTTTCGCACTTGTTAAGACTTAAAAGTTTTTATGGTGAACCTGTAACAGTGGATAAACATAGCTCTACATTCTCCAAAATCGGTCATAATATTCCGAAATATCTTCGCTTTTCACCTGTCGAATCATCAACTTCATTGGTGCCAACTCGATTTATTAGAATCACTTGTAGGAGAATGCTTAAACCCAGTCAAGGTTGTCCATGTGAAACCGTACAAATGTAGAAGTATCTGGTCATGGTCCTAAAATCTTTGGGACCATGAGGCACAGCATCTTCCCAGAGATTAGCACCCCTTCTAGAAGTGTTTGTCGATCTTTGGGATCAATGATGTGGAGATCCATGTGGGCATGGTTTACTCCTCCTAGATTTTTATGACACTTTCCCTGAGCTCTATATAAAGTGATCTTCGGCCTTCCAACTCCACTAGACACAAACCAAAGAAAATCCGATATACAGCTTCCTTACTCAGCTCACTCATCGCTTCCATCCACGACAGATCTCAAATGGCACCTCATGCCGACCGCCTTGTCAATGTTGGAAGAGATGGGTTTGCAATAATAGACAGAATTTACAGCCCAAGGCCGATGGCTCAAGGGGCGAGGAATCGATACATCCCGCAACAATCCCACGAGGCTGTTCAAGACACAGCAGCTCCTTATCATGGTAATGTCATTGATAGCATGATGGCAGCTAGGAAGTACAAGGGAGTGCTTGTTATGGAGATCTACAAGAGCAAAGTTCCTGGTTGTAGTCTTTAGATTCTGCCATGTACATGGTTCAAGTAATACCCCAGGATTGTCGTGTCTGAAGTTAAGGGATGTCCGACCACCGCCATGTTCTTTCTAAGCTGTGTCCTTTTAGGCTAGTGCTGCTAGGCACTTATTCTGGCTCTCCTATGTGATTAGCTGTGTATTGAATCTATTCTGGAAAGTAGTATATGTCGTTGCCTCCTGGATCACGGCAGTAATTACTGAACATCTGGATCCATGATCAAGTAATCGTAAATGAGGTGTTATGAAAATTTTCACCAAATTCAACAGAGAGTTCAACATCAGAATGGCGAACTTTAATCAAAAGAAAAGTATGTGTAAGTACCATACTGTAAACATTCATCATGAACGTATCCATGCGAAACTCGTCCAGCAGATTTACAACATGCGATTTTGCAGGATAACATCGTAATCAAGCAAGCACGCTGGGAACATCTAAACTAACAGACCGCCACTATTGGACGGCTTATGCATTCGTTATTTTAGGGTCTTGAACGCTGACGGTGTATTTTGCTGGTACGACTGTTAATAATCATGTTCGATCTCATATCTGTTCCTCTGCTTAGCCTGGTATCGTATGATTAGCGGCATAATACACCCATGCCGCCACACAAATCATAAGTGCTGGATGCACATCTGAGCTAATAGCAAACACGATGGGCTTTTGCCAGGCCAGAAGCTTAGCTCAGTGCCTCTTCTGTTTTATTTTTGCACCAAAGAGGAAGCAACGAGATGCGAAAAAGAAATTGGCATAGAAATTAGCAGTAGCTAGTTGGGTTCCGTATGCAGAATTGTTTCGTGCAAATAAAAAGAATACATCTCTCTTTTTATGCCAGTGAAATTCACTGAATATTGGTCGGTGTTTAAGAACTGTTAGTAAAATAGAGAGATGGATCACGACTTTTTCTCCAGATAACTGGTTAATAACTTATCAAAACTTTCATGAATTTGCTAACTTTTTGTATAGTTTATAAATTAACAATCTTTGTAATAGAATACTGACTTTAATTTGCATAACTGACCAATGCTTTGAATTTATTAACTCTTATACGAATTTGCTAATATAAATTAGAGTGATTCACCAATTCTTATGTTAGAATAAAGTTTTGGGTTACCAATTCTCATTTAAATAACCTACCAACATTTAATTACTTTTTTCTTAATTTACTAGATACTCTATTGAGTTGCCATTTATTTGTCTTGATTAGCAATTCCTTACATTTACTAACTTTTTTTTGGAGATTATCAATTTAAATTAGCGCCACTCACCAACTTTCCTCTCTTTGAATTTCCACGGGTTACTAAAAAAAAAAAATTGAATTACTTTTATCGACATTCATTTGTTTTTTATTATTATTTTGTCGACCTAATATAGCGTAACTCGCCAACTTGTGTAAAAAAAAAAAGTAATTACATGCAAGTGTGGTAAATTTTCAACAAGCCACCGGACAATTGGGATGCGCATGATAAAATTTCTACTTCTCTATTTCTCTGTTTCTCTCTTCCCTGGAACAAGTTTGAAACAGAAATCTGTTTAGTAACGCAATTTGATTTTTCTATTTTTGAAACAAATTTCTATTTCAGAAATAGATTTGAAGAAGAAATCAGAAGCTAAAATTTTTAACTTCTTGATTTCTAAAATAGAAATTGAAAAATCAATTTCTAGCCAAAAGTCAATTTCTGTTGCAGAAATTTTATCATGCGCATCCTTGATAACCAATAACTTTTTTATCATCTCTTTCTAGAATCTAACGGCATCAAAAAAAAAGAAAGGAATACTAGAACTGTCTGGTTACTTCTGTGCGCTTGACCTGGAGGGAACAATGTGAACAGTGATGAGGGCCCATGCTCGAATCGTTTGCTTGGGAATGATTCTTTTAAGGTTAATGTCCTGTATGGTAGGGGTGAGCATTGATCTAGGGTCAACCCTGGACTAACCCTGGACCGGCCCAACCCTACTAGTTCTGGTCCGGTTCCTAGGGAGACTGGGTCGGTCCTTGGTCCTAGAATTCCTAGACCAAGATCTGTGTGGGTCGGTCATCGGTCCTAAGAGTTCCAAGTCGGTTCAACCTAGACCAACTCTAATTATATATCTAATAAATTATTTATAATTTTTTATATAGAAAAATCTTAAAATAAACGATGTTAACAATATTAAACAACTCTTTAGTGAGAAGTTCAAGTAATTTTATATTGTTCTTTAATAACTTAGATTTTTAATGTCTTTTTATAACGTCAATAGTCATAATATACAAAAGAGAAAAATGTTCTTATGAGGAATCCTCATGGCATCCAAAAAGGCACCTTATGGCATCCTCCTTTAGTATTCGTTATCTTACATCTGATTTGTCATCTTAGTTTTCAACTTGCTAAAATTTGAAAAAAAAAAAAAAAAAAAATTCTCCGCTCACCTCGCTCGCTTTGGGTCACTCATGCCGCTCGATGCTCACTTGGCTTATTGCTCCCCGCGCGACATTCGATGCTCATTTTGTTCAACACTCACCCCACTTGACCTTCACTGCTTGCATTTCTTAGCTGACTTTGCTCATCATTGAACCCATTGGGACAGTATAGTCCTCGGTTGCCTTTTCAAGGAATACAAAAAATGAAATAAAAAATTATTGGTTAGTCCTAAGTTGACCTTGAAACCAGTCCGAACCTATTGGGCCAGTTCGGTCCTCAATCACTTTTTAAGGAATACAAAGGATGAAATAAAAAATTATCAGTCGATCCTAACTTAACCTAAAACCGGACTGAACCCATTGGGTCGATCCACTCTTCGATCTCAAGCTCAATAGGGTCAATCATCGGTCCTAAAAATTGAAAATCAGCACTATGCGGGTTGGTCCTAGGGTTAGGGGGTGGACCAGCCCAACCCGGACCATACTCACCCCTACTATGTGGTCCTCACAAATTTGCACTACAAAAGTTGGTGATGCTGAGGAAGATTGAGGCCCCTTTTTTTTATAACACTTCAAATAGTGTCTTATTCTATTCTTTATTTTTTTTCCAAAACAAAAAACAAACAGAAATCTATGTAGTAATTTTTTTGTTTCTAGGAATAAAAATCCATTATTTTATTCTCAAGAATAGATTTGAAACAAAATCGGGAAATAAAAAAAAAAAGTTGTTTCTTGTTCCCAAGAACAATTCCAAAATCAAGCATAATTTTTCTTCTTTTCTATTCTCTTTTCTTTTCTTTTTCTTTTTCTTTTTTTTCTTCCTTTTGGCCTATCACCAGCCTCGGCCATAGCCAATGACTGGCCAGACGAGGGCCGGCAACACTCCGATGAGTTCGCCAGCCATGGCCAACAACTAAAGAAGAAGAAGATGAAAAGGGACAAAGAAAAGAAAAGGAGAAAAATTTAATAAAATTATTAAAATATTAAAATAAAATTATTTGAACTAGAAATTTTAAGGATTTTACCAAACGCACTTCTATCGCTGGAATAAAGATTTTAGGCAGTTTACCAAGTATCTTCAAATGCTCGAAAATTATTCTCGAGAGTAGAATAAAATAATTATTTTTGAGTAAAAATTATTATTGAGAATAGAATAGTTATTAAACGCATCTCAAGTATTTGGAAGGGGAATCAGTTCTCAAAAGAGAATCATACGACCGAAGACCGAAAAACGAGCGGCGGATGGTTCTTCGTGCCACGGAGCAAGAATCCAACCCAAAGCAAAGCTTCGACGGTTCCTTTCTTTGTCGCCCTCGAGTGCAGAGTTCTGACACGGCGATCCTTGCGACCAGTGCGCGACGACAAGAGCATCATCAAATCAGCGCGCTTGATCGAGCCAGTTCTCTGTAAGAGAGCAGCCCCTCACTTCTTTTCATTTCTTTTTCACTTTACAACCCTTTTTTTTATTTATTTGTGTATTTTGGCCGGGCCCCAACTTGCTCAATTTGCGTTCTGGCTATATTGTACGTTCGGTTCACTGAAAAGCTGTGTTGACACTTCATATAGAAGGATTGCACGTCTTAAATCCTATGAGCAAACGCATCTAAACTTACACTGCTAAGATAGCTTATTGAGATGTCTTTGGAGAAACAAATCACGTTAAATCGTGCAAATTTCACTGGGAATTAAAAGACTGGAGAGCCACTTTAAGATCTGGCAAAATATCACGTTATAAGAGCTTAACGTGGAATCTGTGGCAACAAGTATGTTCAATCGAATAATTACTTTTGGTGGTTTACTAAGAAACGGACTTGTAGACCTGAGCATGTCCTAAAAAAGCCTAACTAAGAGCAAGTTTCAAAATATAAGTCTCTTGGGTATCCCCGCCTCTCTGGGGGAGAAAAGTTTGCAAAGGGGAATTAGGGGGGAGTGGGGTCGCTGATGGCTCAACGTTAAATATCTATCAATATTTATGGTCTTGGACCATTAATAATGATTTTTCTTTCGAGTTCGGTCACTTAATAGATCCACTTAGAATCTAACCGTGGGCGAGCAAGCAAGAATCCTTCTTTCGCGTTTTTTAATATTTAGACCAACCTTTATGAAATATCTTCACTTTGCACCAGTCGAATCATCGACTTCACTGGTGCTAACTCGATTTATTAGAATCACTTGTAGGAGAATGCTTAGACACAGTCAAGGTTGTCCACGTGAAAACGTACAAATGCAAAAGTTTCTAGTCATGGTCCTAAAATCTCTGGGACCATGAGGCATGGCATCTGCCCAGATATTATCACCCCTTATACAAGTGTCATCTTCGGGATCAATGATATGGGAATCCATGAGGCTTGGTTTTTCCCTTCTAGATTTTTATTGCACATGCCCTGAGCTCTATTTAAAGTGATCTTCGGCCTTCTAACTCCATCACTAGACACAAACCAAAGAAAATCCAACACACAGCTTCCTTACTCAGCTCACTCGTCGCTCCTATCCGCAATAAATCTCAAATGGCACCTCATGCCAACCGCCTTGTCGAAGTTGGAAGAGACGGGTTTGCAATGCTGGACAGAATTTACGGCCCAAAGCCGATGGCTCAAGGGGCGGGAAATCGATGCGTCCCACAACAATCCCACGAGGCGGTTCGCAACACAGCGGCTCTTTATCGTGATGATGTTGTGGATAGCAAGACGGCAGCGAAGATGTACGGGGGACTGGTCATTACGGAGATCCGCAAGAGCAAAGTTCCTGGTCGGAGTCATTAGATTCTGTCTTGTACATGGTTCAGGTAATACCCTAGTATTCTAGCGTCTGAAGTTAAGGGATGTCCGACCTCCGCCATGTTCTTTCTAAGCTCTGTCCTTTAGACTAGTGCTGCTGTGTACTTATTCCAACTCTCCTGTGTGATTAGCTGTGTACTGAAATCTATTCTGAAAAGTAGTACATGCCGTTGCCTCGTTTGATGGTGGCACTAATTACCTAACATCTGGATCCATGATCGAGTGACTGTAAACTTGACGTTCAACCAAATGAGGTGGTGTGAAAATCTTTACCAAATTCAACAAAAAGTTCAACACCAGAAATGCGAACTTCAATCAAAAGAAAAGGATGTGAAGGACCACACTGTAAACATTCGCCATAAATGTTGTCATGCCAAACTCGTCCAGCAGATTTACAGCAACCGAAGCATGCGATTTTGCAAGATAACGTCGTATCAAAATGGGAATTTTATAGGCCATAAGTTCAGCTCTGTGCCCCTTCTGTCTTGTTTTTGCGCCAAACAGTAAGCAATGAGATTCGGGGAAGTAATTGGCAGCAGAATAAATACATCTGTCTTTCCATGTCAGTCAAATTCACTAAATGTTGGTAAGTATTAAAGAACTATTAGTTAAAAAAAGACAAAAAAATCAGGACTTTTTCTCCACATAACTCGTTGGTAACTTGTCAAGACATTTATGAATTGACTGACTTTTTATATTTTGTAAGTTAATGATTTTTTCAATAATTTACTTACTTTTATTTACATAACTGATCAACAATTTGAATTTATTAACTCTTATATAAAATTGCTAATATAAATTAGAGTGATTCACTCATTTTTATGTTAGATCAAAGTTTTTGGTTACCAATTCTCATTTGCATAACTTACCGACATTTAATTGTTTTTCTCAATTAACCAAATATTCTATTGAGTTATCAATTTTTATTTGTCTTGATTAGCAACCCCTTAAATGTACTAACTCTTTCTAAGGATTATCAATCTAAATTAGTGCAATTCATCAACTATTTTCTCATTATATTTCAACGGGATACTAAGGGTACAAATGGTAACGCTTCTTGGCTGGAGAAGAGTTTTTTTTCAGAAATAGTTCTTTTCTATTTCTATTCTGGGGAACAATTTCTGAGTAAAATAAGGTGTTTGGTAACTACACAAAATTTCTACTCCAGAAATAGAAAACGAATAGAAATTTGTTTGGTAACTACACAAGATTTTGTATTTTTTGTATTTATTTATTTTTTATTCTTGTTCACGGATTGCCGGCTGCCGGTCACTGCCGCTCGTTGCCGCCTGCCGCTGCCGCCTGCCGCATGACCGTCGACCGTCGATCGTCACCACCGCCCACAGCCCATCAGCTGCCACCTCTCGCAACTGCCGGCGGCTCGGCGGCCAGCGGCGATCAACGGTTGGCGGCGGCCAGCGGCGATCAACGGTTGGCGGCGGCCAGCGGGTGGCGACGATCGTGACTCCGGGCGGTTGGAAGTGGCCGCGGCAAGAAAGAGGAACAAAAGAAAAAAAAAATTAGCTTATTTTTAGAAATTGTTCCCAAGAACAAGAAGCTACTTTTTTTTTCTTATTTATGTTCCAAATCTATTCCCGAGAACAAAGAAAAAAATAGAGAAATTGTTCCCTGGGAACAAAATTTTTACCAAATGGATTTTTGTTCTTTTTTTGTTCTAAGAAACAAAAGAATAGAAATTCGGAGGAAGAGAAATGTTACCATGCGCTACCTAAGGGCCCTTTTGTTTATTTCGTTTACGTTCTCGAAACACAAATTTCTATTCTTTTGTTCCGAGAACAAAAAAAGAACAAAACACGTTTGTTTATACTTTTGTTCCGAAACAAAAAAATTATTATTTTGTTTCCGAAAAAAAATTTGGAATAGAAACAAAAATGGAAAAAAACTTGTTTCTTATTTCGAGAACAATTTTGAAAAACACTTCTTTTTTTTTTCCTTTTTCTTCTTTTTTTTCTCTTCCTTCCTTCTTCTTCCTTTTAGCCGATCACTAGCCTTGGCCATGGGCATCAATCGGTATCGAGGGCCGGCGACCTCGCTTAAGCGTCGCCAGCGCCCGGCGAGGCTTGGCCTCACCTTGGTTGGGCGAGCTTGAGCTCGCCCAAATCCGGTGAAGCCGAGCTCACCAACCACTAGCGAGGCCGAGCCTTGCCGATGGCTGGGTGAGGCAAGCTCGAGCTCACCCAACCAAGGCGAGGCCGACCTCGCGCCGCTTGGGCGAGGCCAAGCCTCGCCAGTGGCCTTTATGGCCAGGCGAGGTCACCGACGAGGCTCGACCTCGCCCAAGCAGCGCTAGGTCGACCTTGCCCTAGCTTAGTGAGGGTGAGCTCGAGCTCGCCCAGCCACTAGCGAGGCTCGGTCTCGCTTGGCCACCGCTGAGCGACGCCAACCTAGCAGTGGCCCGATGAGGCCAAGCCTCACCGGTGGCTGGGCGAGCTTGGCCTCGCTAGATCTAGGCGAGCTTGAGCTCGCCCAGCCACGGCGAGGTCGTTGACCGATCGCCGGCCATGGCTGAGGCCAGTGACCGGCCAAAAGGAAGAAAGAAGAAAAATATTGAAAAATTAAAAGAAACAAAAAAATTATACAAGTTTACCAAACGCATTTATGTTCCTAGAGTATAAAATTTTTGCAGTTATCAAACGCGTTCTTATACTCAAAAATTGTTCCTTGAAACAGAAACAAAAAATATATATATATTTATGTTCAAAAATTGTTCTCCGGAACAAAAACGTTAGCAAACGCGCCCTAAGTTTCTTTTAAATTATGTTGAAATGATTAAATATTAAATCACATCTTCGTCTAACAACTTCACCTTTTAAAACAATTGGCTATGATCCCACCAAATCCACATGGTATTAGAGCTAGATGTCCTAAGTTCAAATGTTTACAAGTCCCATATGCCTCCCCAATTAAATACGTCCATGCTTAGTACTAGACAAAAAGACCAAACTAAGTGTAAGGAGAAGTATTAAAATAATTAAATATTAAACCATGTCTTTGTCTAACAGCTTAAACTTTTAGAATAGTTAACTGTGGTCTACAAAATTTTCCCATGATGTTACAGCTGAAGGTCATGAGTTCGAATTTTTTTAGGCCCCATTCATATCCTCAATTAAACTTCCATGCTTAGTACTAGGCAACTTACCATAGTGCTGAAATAATTAAATATTAAACGACATATTCGTCTAACAGTTTAAGCTTTTAGAACAGTTAAACTGCAATTCTCACATGATGTTACAGTTGAAAGTCTTGAGTTCAAATTTTTCCAAGCCCCGATCACCTCCTCGATTAAATTTCCACATTTAGTACTAGGCAACTAACTAGATTAAGCGTAAGGGAAAGTATTATAATATTTAAAATAATTAAATATTAAATCACGCATTCATCTAACAATTTAAGCTTTTAAAATAGTTAGCTATGGTCCTATAAAATTCTCACATGATGTTACAATTGGAGTACCTAAGTTCGAATTTTTCCAGATACATTCATCTCCTCAATTAAATTTCCACACTTAGTACTAAGCAATTTAACCAAACTAAGCATGAGGGAGAGTATTAAAATATTTAAATAATAAACGTCTTCATCTAACAACTTATTCTTTTAAAATAGTTGGCAGTGATTTTACAAAATCTCATGTGGTAGCAGAGCTAGAAATCCTGATTTCAAATCTTTCCACACCCCATTTGCTTTCCCAATTAAGCGTAAGAGAAAGTATTAGAATATTTAAATAATAAACCATGCATCCATCTAATAACTTAAACTTTTAGATCCCACCAAATCTCACAAATTACTTATATCGGCATTCATTTGTTTTTTTTTTTTTAAATGTCAACCTAAATTAGTGCATCTCACTGATCTTCTCATGGGAGTTGAGGTGAGGACGATTTAATTTAGTTTCAGGAATAGGTTTCGTCTCAGGCTCTGTAAGGAGACAGGGTAAAAATTTGAGAGTGAGTGTTAAAGTAGAAATAGAGTAAGACCGATCAAAAAAAAAAAAGTGAGTAATTACATAAAAGTAGTTAGTAAGTTACCAATTGGTAACCAATAACTTTTTTATCAACTCTTTCAGGATCGAACAGTAGAACTGTCCTGTTATTTCTGTGCTTGACCTCGAGGGAACAATGTAAACAGTGAAGAGGACCTATGCGCGAATCATTTGAGTGGGATTGCTTCTTTTGAGGTTAACATCCTGTGTGGACCTACTGAATTTACACTGCAAAAGCTATTGATGCTGAGGAAGCTCGAGTGTCTGGAAGCAGAATCAGTTCTCAAAAGAGAATCGTTCGACTGAAGACCTAAAGACGAGCAGCGGATGGTTATTCGTTCCACGCAACAAGCATCCGACTCGAAGTAAAGCTTTGATGGCTTTGACAGATCCTTTCTTTGTCGCCCTCAAGCGCAGCTTCTCACGCGGCCATCCTTGCGACCGGCATGATGATGGGAGCATTATCAGATCAGCGTGCTTTGATAGGACCGCTTCTCATGCTGATCGTTCAGTAAAAATCCAGTTTTTATTAATGTTTATGTGCACGGTACCACTAATATTCTCTTCACTAACGTTGAGTTTGATGATATTGAACCTTCAACAAGTTGAAAGGCCACGTTACAAAATGTTTCCATTTAATTGCATCTATGGAGAAGTACGCGAAATAGTTAAGAAGATACAATTAAATTCACTTCCGTTCTCTTTCTTGTCTTCAACCAACCACGCAATCACCAAATTCTCTTCATCTTTTTTCTTGTCTATCATAAACATCCAAACGGTAATAAACCAAATCTATTCTGTTCCCTCTTAATAAATTGATCCGAATTGCGTGTCAAAGCGAACAGCAAGCTTGGTTCTATCTTTCTATCTGCCCGCTCGAGAATCAGCTCGAACATCAATCCGCACTCTCAACACTCAAGTCAAAGTTGGGAAATCAGATAGCCAGAGCATCTTGCAGAATGCTTGCATAGGGAAATATTTCGAGCGACGTTGCTCTTTCTATGGAATGCGACTCCTCCTGGAGTTGGACTTAAACAGCTGAGGGATCTAATGGATTCGAGGCTAAACAGAAGTTTCTTTTTTAAAGTCTTGCATAAGATGTGACCTTAATCAATGTTGTCTGTAAACAGTCTGGGATATTTCCACTAGGCTTGGAACCGCAAGAACAGAGACATAAACGACAATGAAAGGTCATTTAACATTAATGAAATGGAATTTATCACAAGAACAAGTTTCGAATGTGTGGAAGTTCTTAATTACAGAGCAGTTACCATGACCAGAGGGGAAACTCCACCCATATGTAAAGTTCAATTTAATGCTGAATTTAGTGCAAATTGCTTTAAAACAACTTTCAACATCTGTGCTTTACAGGAAACTGCATGAGCTTGACTCAAGAGGGGGATTCATAAACAAAATCAACATGAAGCTTACCTTGAGAATAGTTTTCATGCTCGGAATTTGTCTAGTGATGGCCACGTGTTTTCCGTCGCTGGACGATGCCTACGCGCCTGTGCCTTCACCTCTGGCGGATGATCCACCCGGGACTGCTCCAGGTCAACCAGGCGGAGATCCTCCAACCACTCAAGAACGGTTAGTGGGAGTTTTCGATGTCATGGATTATGGAGCAGTGGCCGATGGAACTACGGACAGCCGCCTGGTAGATTCTCAATTATTAACAGTTACATATGTACTAGGATTGGAGTAGTTCAATTGGCGTAATGTTCATCTTTTGCAGGGCCGGTGCAAAACTTCCTTAGGAAAAAAAAAATGAAGTAACAGTTTCGTTTCATCTAGAGTTGCATCATACATGGATTGTTTAAGCATAAGATGGACCCTTTAGCTAGCTTTAACCTGTTGGAATCAGATGGCAGTCAAGAAGAGAGACAACATTTTTTGACTCTAAGCAATACTTTGAACAGGCATTCTTGTCAGCCTGGGAGGAGGCATGCGCACACCGCAGCAATTCGACCCTCTATGTACCCAACAGCACATTTTTGGTCAGTCCAATTTCATTCAACGGACCTTGCCGCCATCTCTATTCCCCGAGAGTGGAGGTCAGAGGGACTCTGAAGGCGCCGATGTCCTCCAGTGAGTTCCCGTCCAATGATTGGATCGTTTTCCGAGACTTGCACGGACTAGTCCTCACGGGTGAGACAGGGAGGGCTTTGTTCGATGGCCAAGGATCAGAAGCCTGGAAAGACCCAAGCTGCCACAAGAAAAATCGATGCGACAAGCTGATAACTGTAGGTTCAACTCAGTTCCCCTCAGAAAGTTTGCAAATTAACCTGCAATTGATGCCATGACTATTTCTTCGTGCTTCATCTTATGCAGTCGCTGAGATTGAGCAACGTCTCAAACGCAACGATCTACCACATTGACCTGCTCAACAGCAAGAGCTTCCACATGAGCATCTACGAGTCCAGCAACATCAGATTGCACAGCATCAGCATTATATCACCGGAAGACAGCCCGAACACCGATGGTATCCACGTTAGTCACTCCGCAAACATTTCCATTACTTCTTCGACTATTGGTGTCGGGGATGACTGTGTCTCGATTGGACCTGGCAACACCAATATATCCGTTTCTTACGTAGATTGCGGTCCAGGACATGGAATCAGGTAGGCTTAAGATGCGGTCGATCACGCAGCATTGACCGTGCCCTGTGTAAGTAGGATTCTAGTACTTATAATCGTGAAATGCAATGCCAGCTTGACATGCCAAAATCAAGATCTAAATTGCGTTTGTGCTTGATCCCGATTGCAATGTGAACACTCTTGTCCCGGTCATGGCAGTGTTGGGAGCCTAGGCAAAGGCCAGAATGAGGAGAGAGTGGATCTGATCAGAGTGAGCAATTGCACGATCAATGGGACACAGAACGGCGTCCGAGTGAAGACGTGGCCCGGGGCTCCGCCAAGTGAGGCTTCCAACATGATATTCGAGAACATCGTCATGACAAACGTTACGAACCCCATCATCATAGATCAAGAGTACTGTCCATCAAGCCAGTGCGATATCGAGAAGGTACATTAACATGAAGCTAAGCAATTCATTCAAGAACGTGCTCTTTATTTCCTAATACACATACCGTAATCTTGACACCAAGCCGCTAATCAATTGATCTGAAAATTTTCGTTTTGTGCATTCAGGCCTCACTAGTGAAGCTCAGCAACATGCTGTTCAAGAACATAACCGGCACCTACAACAGCAACAAGGCGGTGGCCTTGCTGTGCAGCCCCAGCGTGCCATGCGAGAATGTATTTCTCGTCGGCGTTCATCTGAACTGGACGACAGAGCAGGAGGATCGCCGGGCAGGCCGTGTGAGCTTGAAGGGTCTAATCCAAGGTCTAGACATGATCAATTCGAGTTTCTAACGGAGAAAAAAGGATAAATTTTATTTTCTTTTTGCTCCTCTGCGGATGAGGGCTAAGACAGATTATTTCGTAGAGTTGGTGATGCATCCTTTGGCTAAAGGTTGCTGCAATTAGGACTGAGTGATGGACTACAAGAATTTGAAGGATATAATATTATAGATACTAGAGTTTCCTCAATTTCGTTTTAGGTTTTTGTCATATGATTGTTTTTTTTTTTTTCCTGAAGTTCAATCTGTGTGCTTGTCTTTGAATCGAGTGGTTTTCTCCGCTAGTTCTACCAAGGAAGTTTTTGCACGGTTTTAGCGTCCTGAAAGTGACTGGACTCGTCATATATTGTTTGTCTACAATCGATGAAGAACAAATAAAAGCAAAGTTAAAACAAGATTGGAAAATCTACTGAAGGGACCTCTGACATTGGAAATCCAAACAGAAAAACAAAACCCTAATTTATGTCATAAAAGTAATTAAAATTCTTGTACGAGGAAACTTCAGGAACTAAAATCTTTATATCATGAACGAAATTAAAATTCTTCCAAAAAAAAAAAAAAAGCTATTGAAATAGAAGATCTGAATAATTCCCACAAATAAATAACAAATTATTGAAAGACAAATTAAAGAATGAACTATTTTAAATTTTTGCGCATAATTAAAGCATGATAATTTTGAGTAAGTCAAAGGAGAGAGAGCATAATTTTGACTGTAGTTCTATTAGTTTTTAAAAAATTACCAAAATAGTCACAAATTCAATCATAAATTATTATTTTTTTGGCTAATTCAGTCATAAACCATTTTGTATTTATGTCAATTCAATTCATCTGACCAATTTTAATTAATCAATACTTACATGGTAATTTTTAATTTTTTTATTTCTTTCGATTTTTCCTCTCTTTTTTTTTTTTTTTTTGCTTTCTCTTTCTTTTTGTTTTTTCTTTTCTTCTTCCCTTGGTTGATCGCCAGACGAGCCAGAGCCTAGGGCCGACGAGGTCGACCTCGTCAACTACTAGGAGGCTTGCCCTCATCGTCACTAGGCATAGGGTGTGCAACCAAATCGGTTTTACCTTGAAATTGGATGTACTGCCCGATAAATAGGTATGGCAATCAATTCTCATTGGAAACAGTCCATGAATAAGTTCCAAATTTTTGGAACCAATTGTAATTGGTCCGAGAATAGGTTCCAAGTAAATACCAACCTACGAATCGAAATCGGACTGCTCTGTTTTGGAACCAATTTTATAAGCTAAAAATCAAAACTGTAATTTCTTTTTCCCCTCAATTTTAACCTCAACACTCTTTCTTCCTTTGTCTTTCCTCGGAACTCCTTACTAGTCTTTTCTCTTTCCCTAAATTTTTATGGATGAATGGAGAATGGAGTTTTATAATTTATATTTTATGTTACGTGTTTGAACTTTTTATCATTTATAATTGTATGTGACTACATATTCATCTTATGAATTGTTGCTTTTGGCGGATTAGGATTTCTATTATTCATATTTTACTTTGAATTTTTTTATTACTCATAGTCTCATATGATTTGCTGTAAAAAAAAATGAACCAAAAACGGAAAAAAAAAAAAAAAAAAAACAGATTCTTAGGTAGACCTTGGAACCAAACTAGAAAAACATGATAAGTTCTAGAATCGATTTTAGGCAAACAAGGTAGGTTCTAGAGTCCAAAAACTAATAATCGATTGTAACATAATAGATTATAAGTTCTACCTCCGGAACCTATCTACTTTGGAACTAATCATCCCTAGCTGGGCAAGATTGAGCCTCACTAGGTTCCACCTTTGGAACCATTCACCCTTAACTAGGTGAGCCAGGGTTGGCTGAGGCTTGTCCTTGCTAGTATCAGCAAGGGTGAGCCTCCCGAGAGGTTGGCGAGGTCAACCTATTACATTAATATGACATTTATAGAAAAAAAATACGAAAAAAGTCATAATCATATTCTTGTCCCAATTTAATCCTAAACAATTTTACAATTTGTCAAATAAGTTATTCTAGTCAATGTTGGATTGAAAGTCACTAATGTAGACTCCGACCATTTTACGTGACATAACCGACGCTAATGTAAACAATTTAAAATTTTATTTTTTAATTATTTTTTTCTTCTTTTTTCTCTTTCATTTCAGCCTATGAGGGCTAAAAACAAGGGCCTTCGTAGGCCCAACGACCGTGGCTAGGTCGCAAAGGGTTACCCAAATCTAGGTGAGGCCCTCACCAACCATGAAGGCCTCTTCCAAGTCTAGGTGAGGGCTACCTCGCTTGGAGCACCCTTACAAGCCAAAATGAAAAGAAAAAAAAAAGTAATAAAAGGTAAAATAAAGAAACAAAAAGCTATGAAAATTTTAAAAAGTTATTTCCACATCAACACCACCCGTATCATGTAAGTTATCGGCATCCACGTTAACGTTTTTCAATCAAAATTGATCGGATTGACATAATTGACAAAATATAAAAGAGTTATATTGGCAAAATTAAAACGTTTATGACTAAATTTGCAAAATTACAATTGGTTTAAGATATTTGTAATACATTCTTGCCCATTCATACCAAACAATGGACAAAATAAGACATGAAAATATTTGATTTTATTATTGCGATTCATCAAACAATTAACCAGATATAACAAAACCTCTAAATTATATATCATATTCTATGTAGTTCTATCTTAACTATAACCCGTATGGTGCGATAGCATTTACTCTTCGCCCTTGTCCGTAGCTAAACTTAACGTATGGGATGTAAACACGACTCCATTAACGCCAAGAGTACCAAAAGAAAAGTTTTCGACGAGGATTGAACATCGAACAAAGGTAACTTGTAACGTAACGTCAATATTTTAAAAGAGAAAGAAGAACGCAAACCGAGAGGAGATGAACGGGCATCACGGCCGGTCAATAACGTACAGTCCCAGGATTCGCTCGTCACCGCTTGATCTGCATAAAAATACAAACAAAACCAAACCAAAACCAAACTAAATAAAAGAAGGGCAAAACCGGGGAAAATGCCGTGCCCCTCATCTTTTGTCCTTTTCCAATCAGGAGTCGGTTTCGACCGAAAAAAAAAAACCCAGGAATCGGTTGCATTGTAACCGCCCCTCTCCCTCAAATTGTGTTTATAAATCGCTCCCTACACCACTCTCAATTCCTCCGTTCACACCATCGTCGTTTCGCTCCTGGTTTCGACTCATCTCTCTCTCTCTCTCTCTCTCTGTCTGATGAGCTTTCTCTCCCTTGGTGCGTGATGTGTGGAGGCGCCATCATTTCCGACTTCGTCGAGGAGCGGCTCGACCGCCGCCGCCCCGGGAGCTGCCGCCCCGAGAGGAAGCTGACCCCTCACGAGCTCTGGTCCGAGCTCGACCCCGCCTCCGACCTCCTCAGCCTCGACGGCCCCGTGGCCCAAGGCCACCCCAACCCTTTCTCTCTCGTCGCAAACCAACTCAACCAAGGTCAGTCTCAAGTGTCATTCACCATTTCTCTTTTTGGTTCTCTTGCATGATCTTCAAAATGATATCGACCTTTTGTTGTCCAGAAATTTTATCCTCGACTTTACATACTAATACTTGTGATTTATACTATAGACTCACTTCACCAGACATATTTATACATACATATCGATTAGGATTGGTACAAAAGAATCGAAGCCCCCAATTCTGACTAAGTGTTCAGTCTGACTAGTCTTCATTTATACCCTATTGTTTTTTAATACGTATCATCTTTAGATCAACGTTAATCCAAACATACTTGCTATTCTTTACCTAATGGCCAAAAGGTAAGATTGTTGTTTAGCTATAGAAGTGTTTTTTTTATTTATGTTTTTTTCCTTATTTGTGCTTGTACAAATACTAGTGATGAAGAGTGAAGAGAAGAACACTGAGGAGGCGGGTCACGGACACGTGTCGGAGACCCAGAAGAGCCAGAGCAATGGCCGGAGCCAGAGGGCTCGCAAGAACGTGTACAGAGGGATCCGGCAGAGGCCGTGGGGCAAGTGGGCCGCCGAGATCAGGGATCCCCACAAGGGCGTCCGCGTCTGGCTCGGCACCTTCAAGACCGCCGAGGAGGCGGCGCGGGCCTACGACGAAGCCGCCAAGCGCATCCGCGGCGACAAGGCCAAGCTCAACTTCTCCGGCCCCCCGGCCCCGGCCCAGCCGTCAGCTAAGAAGAGGTGCGTGGCTCCTGACGAGCCGAAGGATGAGGCCGGAGCTGCAGGATGTGAGCTGAAGGAGCGGATCGCCAGCTTGGAATCTTTCCTGGAGCTGGAGCCAGCCGAGGAGCCGCTCGAGCCGGGCACCGGGCCGTCCCCGGCTGATCTCTGGATGCTCGAAGACCTCGTCACTCATCACCAGCACCGTTTCGATAACCAGCTTGTTTATTAGATAATAACTGAGTTTGATCACTGATCATGGTACTTTAAACTCGTGTTCTAGCTTTGGGATGCTTAACTATGCCATGTTTTAGACGTGTAAGAACCGTTGTGCTTTCGAGTGCCATTAATACAGTACCAAGTATCGTATCGTCGTCCTGTACATATATTCGCGCGCAGCTTTCTGTTGTTGTCGCCATCGCCGTACCTCTCTCTTCTCTCTCCTCGCCTTAGATCTCGAAAATCCGGTGCGGTTCTCGCGAGGTCGGTGCGTGCATGCATGTACCCGGGTTTTCGTTGTTTAATATTAAGCACCATTAGTACATGCTTTTGGTGTTATTATAATCGGAAATCGTCTCTGTCCAATGGTGCGATTCATTTAACTTCAAAAGTGGGTAGAGACTTAGAGATCGGTGCCTTTCGGATTGGAAGTGGAATGTGAGGAAGGTCCTAGGAAAGAGAGGCTCGAACAGAACAGGCGATGTCCGGAGAAGAAGTGCAGGTACCTTAGGGCATTAAACAAAGTCGAATTTGACAAGTTGGAATCTTTTGGAAATTGAATTGTTGTGGCGATCAAGATAATAGTACCATGTGATGCCATAAGAGAACTGTAATTACTGTAAATTCTGATTGTTACTGTATCTGAGTGGGAAAAGGAAACTGAACTTATGACCAGCTGAACGTGAATAAACCAGTGAAACAGTTCGATCTCGTCTTCTTTTGAGAGAGGATCGAATCCAACTTGATTGTCTTCTTCCTACTTTAAGGAACATGGAGATCTGACGATGACCAAAGGTGCTTCCCGTGGGAAAGATCCTCACAAGTGATGCTGTGTAGGGTTCTATACAAGATAGGGTTTTGAGGCGGCTTCATGTAGAAATCTTTGTCATGTCACTTTTGGGAATGATTGAGGAGTGGTTATGAGAATGGAGGAAGGAATTCCGTGAGTTGGGTTGTGGCGACCGAAGGGGCAATATGGCGGTGTTAGCGTCGGTGCTGAGTGATAGTGCCGGCGGCAATGACCACCCGATAATAGTGGCAGATGGCCATGGCAAACGTCAGCATGGTGAAAAGAATACTACCAATGAATAAGAAAAAAGTTGACAAGCATATCTTCCACGTGGACATACATTGACGAAAAATATGATCCATTGACATTGCAAAATATTGGTGCTATATACGCTCATATTGTAACCGGAGTATGTGAACAATGGTTCATCGTTACATATCAACCGAACCCAAAATTGGTTAGGAGTAAGTATTTGATGGAAAGGTCAAGATGGGTGAAAAAATCAATCGGTTCAAGGACCACGCTTTAACCTAAAGTACCCTAACGTAGACTAGGGGTCAATATAGCTTAACCTCCAGCTAAAGCTGGTAAAGCTGATCTAACTAGTGACGTAACACTTCTTTGCAAAATTCAACAAAATCGACTTTGCATGAGCACTGACTAGTCACAGTTCAAACTCAAATTAGATAACGTGGGGGATGAGACCGTGGTCCGTGACCATAGAGGGATCTGGAAAATATAGTCCTTCGACCCTATTGCAACCTAACTATAGTTTTAAGTTAATTGGAGGGACAAAAGGAAGATTTGAATTTGGAAACCCACACAAGTCGAGCATCGCTTGAATGATCTCGGTTCACATGTGCCCGGTTGATCTGGAACGTCGGATCACACCAATTCCCAGGTGGAGCCAACGTGAATGGGCGGATCAGATCGATTGGGCTCATGTGCACCTGGAGCAGCTAATGATTCTCCCGCGGGGGGTCGCTTTCTTCTGCTACAGCTCTTCAGTGTATTTGGACACGGAATGATCTAGGCTTTTGCCTAATCGTTCCCTTCCCCATTTTTTCAAAACTCTGATCATGGCGTGTCAAGAGGCAATTACAAGCAATGTCCATATCCGTGCCTTTCTCATTGACGTTCTTTAGATTTTGGTTGATCATGGCTTTTTTGACTAAAAGCTCAATTCGGATCTCGCGCTCAAGTAAGTCCAATTCGTATTTGCTTCTCCCTAAGGGAAAAAAGAGAGAGAGGTGATTTATGACGCAATCCCGGGTCTCAGCATCCCGACACGCGTCGACCACAAGATTTGAGAGAAAGTGTCGACCTCACGGCTCGAGAGAAAATGTCCTGACTCTACAGTTTAACCCGGGTAACCCTTGCGACACTGCCAACCACCACGCCATGTGATCCAAGGATTCAAAAGCAGGTGTGCGAAGAGTCAAATCGGCAAACATGGTTTGGTGGAGCAATGATGCGACTTTGATTGAATGGAATTTCTTGTTTTGCTGACGTGAACTTTTTGATTGAATGGGAGTGCCTGTTGCCCATCAAAGGAGATGCATGAACCGAACCGAAAGGTTGCGTCACTCAAAGGCCCAAGTGGGGGGGTGTCTTTGATTGAGGACATCAAATCGAAAGGAACAAAATCCTGAGTTTTTAACACTGCAACATCCAAAAAACAAAAAAAAACAAAAAAAACACTGCAACATCCGAACTAGTGCAGGTCTTTCCTCTTTCCTATTCCACATTCTCTGGACCACTCCTGATGCAATCATCATCATTCATCGCCATGCTCCTGCAGTGCAGATGCTGTAGAATGGGGAGATATCGGAAAACCAAAAAGAAAAAAAAAAAAAAAGGGTTCATGTCAGCGGAGTTAGCTCATTCTCTTTGAGACAGAATCACCATTCTTACAATTTGGAAATTGCAATATGCTTAGAAATCAATTGCATCCGCAGGGACCATGCCACTGGGAGAATTTCCCCCTTTTGATAGCGACATCCGATTTCTTTTCGTAATATATGACCAACATGTTGGTTTTTAAGAATGATGATGCGGCCTTTAGCCTTTAAGAAAAGCCAAGTGCTTATTACAATCCTTCGCCTCATCTCCCACTCGAAATAGGCCTTTAGTGCAGCTCTCGACCGAGCAGAGTACCAAAAGACCCCCTCAAATAAATAACATAATTCTAGTAATTGGCATTAATAAGAAGAAAACACGTGGATTATGTAAATCCCAAAAAATGACCGACGAAGAGGCGATGCCATCAAAGGCAAATCGGAAAGCTAACAGTCCATGCCAAGGACTAAAAGCGACCACTCTCATAAGAGGGTGGTCAAACAGTATTTTTCAAAATAACTTTCTCATGTCATCTGTGATGGGCTCAACAAAGGTAAATTGAATAAAATATAAACAATCAATGCCAAAACCACTGCTAACTTTTATGCTTCAGCAACAATGATTAAACTTGCACTCTTGGTCCAAACTTGCACTCTTGGTCCAAACTTGCACTCTATCCTGTGACCAAGACCAAGAAAGCCTTTGAGACTCAAGCTCAGTTCCTTCACAATTACAAGCCACAGGATATTTCAGGACAACACACTATTGGCAGCGGAGCTGCAGAGGAATAAGTTCCCTCTCCGTAAATTTGCTACTGTTTAAGCAACGCAACATATCTTAGTTACGGAAGAAGCACCTCAAAAGTCAAAATCAAAAGTCACAATACAGGGAAACTGGTTGAAAAGAAGCAGCCTCCTATCAATCCTCTCCAAGTTAAATGACCAAAAGGGCAAATTGACTCAGCTTTCAGAGACATCAAATGGATTACTACTGCTTGCTTTATGGAAGCACTCAAAATATAGGAAGAGAGAGAGATACAAAGACAAATTCTTCAGAATTGAGACAAAAAGAGAATCACACTGCACATTCAACAAAAAAGGGCATGGCCAGAAGCTTGACAATCATTCCCTTTATTGAATTTATTGTTGAAAATGTTCATATCGTAGCATCCTGTTCTTGTCATTTACCAAACCTCCCTCCCTCCTTCTTTACAAGGCGGCTCCGGTGCAAGTATAAAAGTCAGATTTGCCAATGACGTATGAAGGCACAATCTAGATAGCACTGATAACTAGTAACAAATTGAAGCATCACCATAATCATTAAGAACTAAGACACCGAAAACAGGTTAGGAAAAAGGAACCCTACTGCTCTGTGGGCCAAACCAACCTGTGATTGGAGAGTACTAACATACCAAGACTCTCATGAGTTGTGAACAAATCTCATGTTCAGGGATGAAGACTAATCTTGCTTCAAGTTAGGGCACCTAAATCTCCAAAAAGTCAGCTACCTTATGGAAAATAACGAGGAAGATCATTTTGTCCACGATTGGCAACAAATACTTTTCCAATTGCAGAATACAGATCCTCTGAGCTTTTCTTGAACAAAACCATCAGCTTTGACATGGACGCTTTTGACGAGGCTTAATAAAGCTTCATCCATTTTACCCCAATCCTCTCCCCATTGATCTAGACAGCTTCGGACTACACCAACAGCTAAGAGATTCAATGCTCTTTTCATTTTTTGAGGGAGAGATCCGTTTTCCCCTGTGCACTTTACCTTCTATTTAAGAGAGAAAGCAAATAATGAGACAAATAAGGAGACCCTGAAAGGAAGATCAATCTGGTTTAGAGCGGTTAGGGAGTCCATTGACAACAACATTGCCATTACTGCAACAGTCCCTCAAGGTCCAAAGCATTAAAAAAGACATTGCTTTAAAGACACGATATGAAATAACATTCATACAGAGTGCACAGGTTGAAAAAACCAGAGCGAAATATGAAGAGACTAGATTAAGAATCCCAGTTGCATCAAGCAATTTCTTGAAAGGAACACATGAAACCCTTGATCAGTCAATTCACCGACGAAGAACAATTCATCGAAACATTTACAATTTTTCTGACCAGTTACATGGTATATAAGCTTATATCCATAAACACGTTATGTACACTGAATCATGAAATTCTAATATTCACATTGCCCCGACGGCACAGACAACCCAATATCATCCACCGATCGAACCTTAACGAATATAGCATTACCAAGTCAACACATTGTCGTCAATCTAATGGGAACCTTCTCCCTCGCTGCATCACCAATTCCCTCCACCGCTAAACTCCTCAGCAATTTCTTGAAGGCGAAATGCACGCAATTCGACAGCGCAATCCAACACATGACCTCATACACAAAGTCGAGCGCGAAGCCGGAACCGGGACCGAACCCCGACGACGAATCGTCCTCCCAATTCGGCCCTCCGTAATTCCATCCGCCGCCGTCTCCTCCTCCTCCTCCGCCGCCGCCGCCGCCGCCGCTAGGGACGAAACCCCCGCCAAACGGGTCGCCGCCGTAAAATCCGCAGTCCCCAACGTCGCCCCCCTCGTCGGGGCAATCTCCCGAGAGCGACCTCCGCTTCGACCGCCGCTTCCTCCGGACGAGGCGGCGGGGCAGGGTCCGGCAGGCCGAGGATTTCACGACGGCGGAGGAGATCTGGAGGGCCGAGGCGGGGGGCGCCGACTGGTCGCCGGGCGGCGAATCGGAGAGGGCGATGAGGTGATGGGATCGTGCCAGCGAGAGCTTTGCGAGCCCTAGGCCCGAAGCGAGCGTGTCGATCGACAGAGCGACGTCCATGGCGGGGGAAGATTGAGGAGGAAGCGATCGAGGGGATGATTTTCCCGGGAAAATTGAGGGAATTGACGGAAAGCGAGAGAAAAATAAGAAAACGTGAAGAACGAAAAGAATCTAATTGGAGGGTTTGGTCTTGGGCTTAATATTGGGCTTGGTTTTGGGCTTGGTTTTGGGCTTGAGTTTTGGGCTTAAGCGTTATTGGAAGGCCCACTTATTTATGCCCGATTTTGTCGGGTCCCGGCTTGTCGCATCCAAGCTTCGATTCGAGAGAGGTCAACGTTGAGACAGGACACGTTACGCCTATCCATGCGATTCAAACATGGTACGCTTACGAAAATATGTTTTATTATTGAGATAACACGCCAATTTGACCACGAAACATGCTATCCCTAAAAAGCCCTTTACATGTTACGACGAATGATTTTGTTTCTTTTAATGCAAAATCGGTAGAAAATTTTTCATGATTTTATTTTATTTTTTAGGACTTTCCAATGACAAGCTAATAATAGGGTGGTGAATATAATCGATGTATGCGATAGTGACCTATTACTACCGTCCACTTTGATAACCCATTACTATCATTTACTCTTATGACTTAAACTATCCAATTCTTTTGTCATTACTAACATCTATTATAACTTCGAAGTCGAGCTCAGAGATGGAATCATTCCAAAATCATCGTTCCTTACAGCTTGCTTTATACATGATCGATCAACTTGGACAAGTTCAAAAACTTTTGTATATATAATTGAAAAAACACTTTCTAAGTGTCGCAATGCGAAAATGTCCAGAATAGCTTTCAGTTATCTTCTCAGTTTGGCATAGAAGCAAACCATGCATGTCTAGATTAGAGGTTTCATTCTCAATTGTTTTATCATAAAACCATCCTCAAGATATTCACTGGGTAGGAATTAACATTCAATTATTTTCGCAAACCGGTTGTGGTAACACGCGAAAGTAGAGGATGATTCGAGCTGAAGGGGGGGGGGTTGGGAATGCTGAAATTCAATTAGCATGCGAAAATTATTTATTTTTGTGATCATAGAAACAAGTACAGAGTGATTGATCCACGAAAATAGCAAAACTACTGGAGCTCCTTCTCCACTATAGTTCTATGGTTCACAATGAAACTTTACGGGGATGGCAAGAGAGTCAAACGCATTATACTTTTCAAAGTTACAAAAGTAAATTATCATTTTTCTATCTCTTAATAAATGTGGCATTCGTTGGTCAATTGAGCTCATTGATATTGCTGTAGCTCATTTGCATTGCTCTTTTGTCATTTAAAATTTAGATAGTATCACCTTGATGGATTGATCAATGGAGATTTTATCTTCGTTCATGCATTTGTTATTTCTTTAGTGTGAATTGCAAGAATTCTCATCATCTTCACTTACGCATTTTTCGGGTGCATTCTTATACTTATGAAAATATCCGATTTTGTTATTGCGATTTGTCAAATAATAGATAAAATATAACAAAATTCATGAATTTCAAACTTTATTGAGTAAACGCAGCTTTAATATATAGTCCCCAAGCATTATCAATCTACTTTAAATAAAGAAAAGAAAAGAAAATTCGGTTTCTCAAGAACAGCATAATATTCCTTCGTTGCCATTACACTTCTGCCAAAAACAACCTAAATTGACCTCCTTATTTTCTTTTTTAAGAAAAATAAGACAAAGAGATTAGACTCTCGAATGAGACTAAGCAGCCACCGACCATTCCAACGCGCCTCTAACCCATTTTTATTAAGACCCAAAAAGCTATCTTATCTGAAGTAGAGCCTAGTTGTTGTTGTCAAATAGATGATAAAATGGAAAATGTTGAAGAACCGCCCACTAGTAGGGGATATGGGTGGAGTCTTGCTCGAGAGTTGTAAATTTGTATAAAAGGAGAAGAGTCTTTATTTACTCGATATCAAATCTATTAGAAATTGTCCTAAGACATTCTAAACCTTGCCCACCTCACAATCGAATTTTCATAGCCTAGCTTCCTACTAGCAACTCAAAATAAAGGAAAGAAAGCTTCCACTCGAGACACAGCACTTCTGATTCATTAGAATAACTTTAAGAAAGGAACATTATCTTGCGGCTTACCTGTTCTATAAGAAAAGCACATTATTCACTACGCTTGACTTTCTGTAAGTGAAAGCAGTGTGTAAGCTTCTGTTTAATATCATTAATGGCACAACCTCAAATATATAATTGAAATCTCGGATTGGTCAATGACTTTACCAATCAATCTCTCTCTAAACTTGTGCAAAGAGTTTTCATCAATAACTTCCGCATTATGTGCCACCAATTCTTTCTAATCAATCAAGGACCTCTTGTTCCATCTAAATTTTGTCCTTGCTTCGATGTCGACATGGTCGATTTACAAATATCATCATCCCATCGCGATCATCATCCTATAGCTAACGGACCACGCAAAAAGGGTAACAACCACGCATGAACGTTTTCATATAACAGACCGACATGAAGGTTCCACCAACTTTTCCCATGGGCAGCCTCTGTCGAACGGTCAAATCCCGCGTGCCCCGAAAAACACCAATTAACCGCCTAATTTACTTAATTTAATCAATTGATTAATGAGCAAGAGATGCCCCCCGGTCCTAGAAAAATAAAACCGCAACCCGCCCATCTCCTCGGAATTTCCATAAAATAATAATAAGAAGAAGAAGAAGAAGAAAGAGAGAAATTTCCAGATTTTCGGAATCGTCGCTGTTTTTTCGGTTTTGGCGAAGCAGTTGTGTACAGCGAAATCAAACTCCAACTTCTCTCTCTCTCTCTCTCTAGCGATTGATCCAGAAATCCGATCGAAAACCGCATTGCTTCGTCCCGATCGCTCCCGAGATTCTCTCGATCGGAACTGGGAACTTCCGAATCCGCCAATCGATCGGCGCGGGGAAGATGGCGTCGGAGCAGCTGATGGGGGGCGGCAGGCACCGGTACTTCCAGATGGAGTCGGAGGCGGCGGCGGCGGCGGGGACGGTGGCGATGGCGTCGGCGGAGTCGACCTTCCCTTCGTTCCGCCAGGGCTCCGCGGAGCAAGCCCGGGTCTTCGACGAGCTGCCCAAGGCGTCGATCGTGTCCGCCTCGAGGTCCGACGCCGGCGATATCAGCCCGATGCCTCTGTCCTACACCATCGAGTTTCAGTACAAGCAGGTAGGGCGTTCCGTCTTCGCTCGCGCGGTGCGGGCTTTTGAGGTTGTGCCTTTTTGGTCCGGGCGGCGATCGCTCGGGTTTGAATTTTTTACATTTGACTAGCGTCTCGAGGTTTTGGGAGTATTTTGGGTTTTGTTCGGCGGGCTTGTTGATGCTTTTGACCAATTGCGTCACTTGCCTTTGCTCTTATTGATGAGGCGTCTCTTTACACCGGTGAATGCGATGTTCTGCGATGTTTTGCTCTGTTGATTGATGCTGCAGTTATGTTCAGTTTACACGGCTGTGTTTCTTTTCTTATGTTTTTGGTTTCGGAGGTGGTGGGGGCAGTTTAGTGTAGTTTGTTTTGTGAACGAGTGGCTTGAGATGAATCAATATGATGCTCCCTAATTTTCTGTCATTTTGGTGCTTCGATTATTGTAAAATCTGTGTTCTTTGTTGATGAAAATCTGAAGGTGGTGAGTCAAGTAGTTGAAATTCCTGTTCTTTGAGTCTTTTGCTTCAAATGTCAGTCTGAAAAGGTGGATCCTTGATCAGAACTAATTATATTGCAAGCTCGTTGTTCCTTTGAGATTTTTTTTTCCTGTAATTGCAGATAAAAGTTTTGATGTTATAACTCATCACGATAATAATTTATAAGATGGTACGTTGTGTTATCTCACACTCTACTTTAAAAGCTTGATTGGTGAATCTCTCTCTTTTTGTCATGAATGCTCTAGTTCAAATGGCGTTTAGTGAAGAAAGCATCCCAAGTCTTCATTTTACACTTTGCATTGAAGAAGCGTGCCTTCATCGAGGAAATTCATGAGAAACAGGAGCAGGTGCGTCTTGATTTGTAATGTTCTAAATTTTCTAAGTTTACAGTTGTTCAATTCCCTTTTAGCTCTTTATGCTCTATTACCTTAGTTATTTAAGGCTAACGTTTCAGAAGATGTGGGCATTTGATGTACTTCTTATTGGAATATTAAGGTTAAAGAATGGCTTCAAAATCTAGGAATCGGAGATCACACACCTGTTGTTCAAGATGAAGATGAAGTTGATGATGATGCTGTTCCCTTTCATCCTGATGAAAATTTTAAAATTAGGTAATCCATGGCACTCTATGGTGCATTAATTTGGATTCTTATGATTTGAAGCATCCATAATTTTAATAATTCTTACAGGTGGGTTTTTTGTTCAGAGATGTTCCCTCAAGAGCTGTTCTTCCTGTCATTCGCCCTGCTTTAGGAAGACAGCAATCTATATCGGACAAGCGAAGATTGCAATGCAAGAGTACTTGAATCACTTTCTTGGAAATATGGATATTGTCAATTCTCGAGAGGTATACCGTGGTAATTATGCTTAACCATATGGCTGTTATCCTCCCTGATTTTGGCTGTGCATTGGTTTCTGAAAATTTTACTTTCATGTCTAGACTGTTAAAAGTTTTGTGCCTAGTTGTAGCTAGCTGATGCGGTCATATCTTTGTCTGCAAGAGTTGTGTCTGTGATGAAGTCCAGCTGAATAATGTCAATTTACCTGTAACCTTAGGGAACTTTTAGTGTTGAAACTATATTATGGAACTGCATGTGAATACCTTGGTATGACCACTGAAAGCAAGTAGTAATTTGACATCACTATTTGTGGAAATAATAGTCAATGGTCCTCCTTGGTAACCACTTAATGCAAAAAATCTGCATTTTTAGTTTCTTGACTAAGGCTTAAATATGTTCTTCAATGAGTTGTTTTACCATCTAGAAACTTTGTAGTTCTCACATGTTTCTGAGAGAGTCAAATGGTCGTGATTTCTTTGCACTTGAATATGGGGAGCTTGTAGCAGTACTGTTGTTGTCCCGGTAATCCTAATATCAGTTCTTTCATGCTTGGCAAGCTACATCATAGGTTTGCAAGTTTTTGGAGGTTTCTAAATTATCTTTCTGCCCGGAGTATGGCCCTAAACTGAAGGAGGAATATGTAATGGTGAAGCATCTGCCAAAGATACCAAGAAGTGATGATTCCAGAAGATGCTGTGCATGCGGTTGGTTCAGTTGCTGTAATAATAACTGGCAAAAGGTAATAGAATGCATCCATGCAGTTGAGGCTAACATTAATGGCAGTTGGTGTTGATGTAGATCTTACTTGAAATCTTGTAGAAACACTTTGCTAACTTGTGGTTCTCAAACTCTCTTTGAGTGTCTTTTTGCCTCATGTGTATGAAAGCATGTGTTTATACATGTCTATTTTTCCCCCATATTAAAGTCACTCCAGAGATAATTACTTGTTTTCTTCTCTGCAAGGTAAAGTATTATTTGCTCATTATAGATTGGCTTACATACAGATTGATGATTTTTTATTTTTTTTAACAGATTTTGGCATTCATCAGTTTTAAATAGTATTGCTATTTTTATCATAATTATTTTTCTTGTTTTCGTCATGATATATATTGTCATCGTTTGTCCTCTTTTTGTCTTTTTCCTTTTTCTCTGTATATACTTGGTACTCTTTCAGCATTCAAACTTTCTGGCTCGAATAGAAGTTTTGTCCAGTTAATTTATGGACATTTTCAGATATATATTTTTGCCGCCAACTTTTGAGAACACTGTACATTGCAGGTCTGGGCTGTGCTAAAACCTGGATTCTTAGCCTTGCTGGGGGATCCCTTTGATACAAAACCTTTGGATATAATTGTTTTTGACGTATTACCCGCATCAGATGGAAATGGAGAAGGGAGAGTGTCGTTAGCTAAAGAAGTGAAGGAAAATAATCCACTCCGCCATGCATTCAGGGTAAGAAAGCATGCAGCATGCGCAGTTTGCTCTGCATGTGTGTTTGGGTGTATGTGGGTTTTTTTTTTTTTTTTTTTTTTGGGGGGGGGTGGGGGCGCTTAAGAAAATTAATTGAGGTGCTTTTTACTACTTTTGGCCTGTCAATATCATTATAGAGGATTTTAAGTGTACTTACAACTTCTCTATTATTGCCGTAGTGCAGCTTTGCTCTGGGATCATTAGGCTATATATGTGGAAAAATCGGGATATAGGCTATGAGTGTTGCATGAGAAAAGTGATATCAACTACTGTTCTGCTGACTCCCAGTCTTTATTGGCAGTTGAACTACTTTGTCATAGGTTTGTAATTGAACTCTGTATTGTCTACAGAGGAAGTAAACTCATCTTATTAATAAGATATGTAAAATTTATTTAGCCCATCAACAGAAAAATATGACTGACAGAATTGGTGGAAGTTTTCTACGTAATGTTGTTTGTGGTTATTGAGTGGTTGAGAAACATCTTAAACAGATGATAATATGGTAAAACCTAAATGAACAATCTTTAGTGATAGCTAGAGAAGAAGGGGAACACTTACTTTTGACTCCCCATCGGTTGCAGGATGTTACAGGCAAAGGATATATGTCTCAGATGATTGAGGAATTATAACACATTTGCTGTTAATCATGGCTAAAATCGAATGACGTGTTGCACTCAATGGAATTAATAGGCAACAATTTTATAATCAAACTAACAAATGCATACTATGAAAGGTGACTTGCGGAACCCGGAACATCAGATTAAGAGTCAAGAGCAATGCTAAAGTCAAAGATTGGGTGGCAGCTATCAATGATGCTGGTCTTAGGCCTCCGGAAGGTTGGTGCCATCCCCATCGTTTTGGCTCTTTTGCTCCTCCAAGGGGTTTGCATGACGATGGTAGCCAGGCTCAGTGGTTCATTGATGGACAGGCAGCATTTGAAGCCATTGCTGCCTCTATTGAAAATGCGAAATCTGAGGTTTGTGTCTGCCAACCTTGACTCTTAGTTTTGTCAGAACTAATAAATTGATAAATGGTCACATGATGCGAATCATAATTGGGCAAGGGTTGTCGCAGATTTTTATCTGTGGATGGTGGGTGTGCCCAGAACTATATTTAAGGCGTCCTTTTCATACTAATGTTTCGTCAAGACTTGATGCTTTATTGGAAGCAAAAGCTAAACAAGGAGTGCAGGTAAATTTTACTGTTGGATGGCGGATTTTGGTCACTATATCTAACTTTCTAGTGTTATTGTTTTATAGGAAAATACAGTTCTTTAATGGTTCAGATTCTAGATGAACACACAAGTAGATGAGTAGTTTTAGCTCATGTGACATTACTAAATTGGTGCTGGAACCAAATTTTCAGGTGTTAGTATCAAGGTAGTCAAAATCGCCCTTTCACCAAGGATCGATAAGGTGTCCATAAAATTGAATCATAAGATCGAATTGTCAAATTGTAAGATTTTAGCAAACTCTCTATGAATTAGCGACATACATTTCGCAAGTCTAATACATATTGGATCATAAAGGACAAAACTACTAAAGTAAGTAATTACTCGCACTGTTACTAAATTAAGTAATTACTGGCACTGTCAATTACAACTTCAGAGTAATGTCTTTTTTATCCATCAACTAGTATTTGTTAAATCCAAAAGATTAAAGGTGGTTCCTAAAATAAGTAGCGATCATCATCTAAGTTACACAAACAGTACTTAATTGAATGCATTTATAGTAATGAAAGGAAATGGTAATTGTTGGAAAGTTCTTTTGGCCAAAGAAAAGTTTAAAACTTTAAATTTAAGTTAAAATTTAACTTCCAAAAACATCTTTTTTTAATTCAACTTAGATTATACTGATAAAGATAAACCACTCACTGGTCTAGATTAAATTTAAGAGAATAAATCCAGGAATGTGCTTCTATCAGTAAAATCAAAGGATACCTAAAGACATATGGGTCAGAGATGATTATGCTTTTGGAGTTGCTCCAAAGTCACGTTGTGGCTGGCAAGGAGCGATTGTTGCTGTTGAGACCTTGAGAGAGTCGTGACTTTGTCTCTGAATCCTAAAGGAATTGTATCTATGTCTTGTTGAAGAAGAAGAGCTTCTTTGTTTTTCTATTAAAATTTTTTAAAACTGCACTCATCAGTGAAACAATGAGTTTCAGTGGTGTGAAGTGGCTGTTGGGCTTTACAAAACCCAAAATCACAACATAAGATCATGGCCCTACACGATTTTTAACTGATTGTACGTGTCAACTCGTGATTTTGGCTTAAACCAAGCTGTCTTGGTTTCTTAGTTATGAAATATTTTGTGATTGCAGATTTACATTCTTTTGTACAAAGAGGTGGCCCTTGCTTTGAAAATCAACAGTATGTCCAGCAAACGAAAGCTTCTTAGCATTCATGAGAATGTGAGGGTACTTCGATATCCTGATCACTTTTCTAGTGGTGTCTACCTATGGTATGCTACTTTTAGAAACAATTAATAAGATTCTAAGGCTTTCTAGGCATTGTTCTTGTGGGCTGGCAATTTCTGATATCAGCATCTGACTGGATTCAGGTCCCACCATGAAAAGATCGTCATCGTGGATTATCAGATTTGTTTCATAGGTGGACTTGATTTGTGTTTTGGTCGTTATGACACCCCCGAGCACAAGGTCGGTGACCATCCCCCATTGATCTGGCCTGGAAAGGATTATTACAACCCAAGGTAAGCTTCATCAGCATATCAGCGATCCTATTTGCACTTGTGGTGGAGATTTGGCAAAGGATGAAATGCTCCATATGCTACTTAGCTGTTTGTTATACAATGTCAAATTGTATTGTGCCTTTTCATAAAAACTGATTTTGTCCTTAAGAGTAGTCATTTTTATGACTAGGAGGTGGAAGGGATAATTGCTTAATCAGATTGAAATGGCTTTCAGGAAAATACTTCATTTTGTTAGTGGTGATAAGAAAGTGTATTTATCCAAGTACTTGTTTAGATAGGTGGAGGACTATTGCTTTGCTTTTCCTTCATCTGCCACTTGATGAATATTGCACTTTAAAATGTGATCTATCAGGGAATCTGAGCCAAATTCGTGGGAAGACACAGTGAAAGATGAATTGGACCGTGAAAAATATCCTCGCATGCCTTGGCATGACGTCCATTGTGCTCTATTGGGACCACCTTGCCGGGATGTAGCTAGGCACTTTGTTCAACGGTGGAACTATGCAAAGGTTAATTTTCTTTGAAATGGTAAAATATTCTTAGAAGTCATGAAGCCATGACTTATTGTGCATATTATTTAATCTTTCAGAGGAGCAAAGCCCTGAATGAGGAGGCGATTCCTCTACTTATGCCTCAACATCATATGGTTATTCCACACTACATGGGTAAAAGTAAGGAGTTGGAGGTTGAGAGCAAGAATGATGAAGATGGTCACAGTAAAAGCCTCAAAAGACTAGACTCTTTTTCCTCTAGAACATCTTTACAAGATATTCCACTACTTCTTCCTCAAGAGCCTGACAGTGTCGATACTCCTCCTGAAGGAAGCCCAAAATCCAATTGTCTGGATCATAATATTCATCTCCTTGATCAATTAAGCAGAGTAGGCAGGAATCATCACTTCTCGTTGTGTAAATCCAAATATGAAGGTGTGGTTGATACACCGATGAAGGGTTTTGTTGATGACCTTGGCATGGATTTTCCTAAAAAACCGTGTCCACCAGTTGTGTTGACTTCAGATCCAGAATGGTGGGAAAAACAGGAGCGGGGTGATCAAGTGGTGCCTGCAGATGAAAGTGGGCAAGTTGGTCCTTGCACTTCATGTCGTTGTCAGGTTGGTCATGTCTCCTGACCACAGTTTTTCCTGTGTTACTCAAAATTTAATTGGCATATATATTACTGTTTAATTGATATGTTCATTTTAGCATTTTGAAGTTTACGTCTCAGATATTCTAATTTTAGTTGGAAATTTAGTCTTCTCTGCAAATTATGGACGTTCAAAAGAAGATTTCTGGAAATTTGTTGTACGCTGATTCATTAAAAATTTCTGACAATTATCAAATGTAGAAAATATAGATCTTGGACTGAATGTTTCCTCTCAGGCAACATATTCTTGGGGGATTTCTGTTGGTGATTGTTCAAAATTCATTTGAAAATTAATGTATTTTGCTTAATTCTATTTGGCTGCTAGCCTACTACAAACTGCATCCCGATATTTCTGTGAATGAAGTCTGTTAACCGTTGGTAACAGGAGTTAGTCGGTCTTGTGATGCTATACTTATTATATAATTTCTTATCCTAGTTTCATTTGTTTTCTGCTTGAGTATCTAGTAGATTGTCAGATGCCTGAACTCTGTTTTATTTTGAATGATGTCAGCACGTGTCATTATCCTTGTTCTAGACACTGCTTACTTAAAAATCTTTAAAAGGGCTTGTATTCTACATGATTGTTTATTACTAATTATGCTGATTCCCTCCACATGACTCATTGTTATAATTTCCAGGTGATTAGAAGTGTCAGTCAGTGGTCTGCCGGGACAAGCCAGACTGAGGAGAGTATTCACAATGCCTACTGTTCTCTTATCGAGAAAGCAGAACACTTCATATATATCGAGGTGTAAAGACAAGCTCTGATTTCCTGTTAAATTTTGCAGTATTCAAGGCAAAGCTTGGGGAGGGAGTAGTTTTAGTTGGAGATAATAGATTACTGGACATAGAATTTTGTTGAACATACTCAACTGGTTGAAAGTATGATGGGGTTGGATATCCTGCATCAAGTAAAACATAAATCTTCAGAAATTCTAGTTCATTCTCTTATCACAAGCCACATTTCTGTACCCTTTGCATTTACATGGGCGTTTATGCAGTTGGCTGTGCATCTTCATTCTCATTCATTGGTGAATGGTGATTTTGATTATTTGGTCAAACTATGCCTTTTTATCTTATTTGTGCCATAATTTTATATCTTTATGTGGGTTGCATTCTGCTTATAATGATTGTTCACTCCTGACCTTGTCCAATTCTCTGGCGACCAAATTGTCAGAATCAATTTTTTATATCAGGTCTTTCAGGAGATGAAATTATTCGAAATCGTGTTTTGGAATCCCTATACCGCCGGATTATGAGAGCTCATAATGATAAGAGATCTTTTAGAGTTATCATTGTTATACCTCTACTACCGGGTTTCCAGGTTTATTTCTCTATTACTTGAGATTGAACTTAGAGTTAATAACTTTCAGCAGTTTTTTATTTTAAAAAAGTTGTAATTTCCTACAGGGTGGGCTTGATGATGGTGGTGCAGCATCTGTTAGAGCCATAATGCACTGGCAATATCGAACTATATGCAGAGGAAACAATTCAATATTGCACAACCTTTATGGTCTACTTGGTACTAAAGCTCATGATTACATCTCTTTTTACGGTCTTAGAGCTTATGGGAAGCTCTTTGATGGAGGCCCTGTTGCATCTAGCCAGGTAGGGTGCCATGGCAAACGCAAGTTCACTCTATTTTTAATTTCTTTCTCAGTTACTTTCCTCATGCCTCATATCACTTTATTTTATTGGATTATATTTCTGATATTTAGCAGGTCTTGCGTTTGCACTATAGAGACACATTGGCCATGTTGTTCTGAGTATTTGTTATCGTGTATTGCAGGTGTATGTGCATAGTAAAGTCATGATAATAGATGACTGCATGTCACTTATTGGATCAGCAAATATAAATGATAGAAGTTTGCTTGGTTCCAGAGACTCCGAGGTACTAGTTACTATTGGAACTTTATAGTCATGTAATTGCTTATTGGTAACTACTGATGTTTGAAGTCTTTCATGCTTGCGATACTGGTAAGGTCATTTGCTTATTTAAAGTCATCAACACCCCTAAGCATGAGAATGAGATAGCTGATCTTCTGACGGACTTTCCCTTCTGTGGCATATCTTAAATTGGTAGAATGGCGTGTCAGCTTTCAATCAATTGCTTTAGATCTGTTATGTACATTTCCATGTTATCTTCATTCCTTTTGCGTTCCATACCTTCTTTTTTCACCCTAAGTTACATGGTTGTCTCTTTTCTGTCCTTAAAATGGAGAAGTAAGCTATTGGATATACACCACCACTGAGTATATGAGGGTGGATTTATTAGTATATGGAATGGTGAAACTGTGAAAGATTGATACATGAAGTTCTGTGGCTCTGCTTCAGTAATACATAGTCTAGTGTTACTGTCCTGCAAGGTATTTCTGCATGTACTTGATGTTTTTCTTCATCTCATCCTTCTTGTCTCCTGCTTGTAACTTAGATTGGCGTGCTTATCGAAGACAAGGAATTAGTTGATTCAACTATGGGAGGCATGCCTTGGAAGGCTGGAAAATTTTCTCAGAGTCTTCGTCTTTCTCTCTGGTCTGAACACCTTGGTCTTCGTGCTGGACAGGTCAGTGAAAATGTCTGTTTTTGGACCTTTGGATTGAGCTTGAGGGTGGTATAAAACATTAGCTTCTGGGTGCTGCATATGTGTGGATAAAAGTAGAGATTCAGTAACAATTTTGGTTAGACTGCAACCGATCAGTTTTTACCACTCGTTTTACTCAGGTGAATCAAATAATTGATCCAGTGGTTGATTCTACGTACAAAGATATATGGATGGCAACTGCAAAGGTAAGAAGCTTTTCACCCTGATTTCAAAGATTTTCAGTGTACCTAAGGAGTATTTTTGGTTTTTCAAATATGTGAAAGCAGTTGCGGTTTTTTCCAATTGCATTTGGTAGGACCAGTTCCTTCATGTGAAGAAATCTGTCTTATGTCATCTTATGCAATTTATTTATTTATTTGTTTTGGTTTTTTTTTTTTTTGGGGGTGGGTGGGGGTTTGGTGTTTGTGGTCCAATGTGTATTACAGCTGTTCAATTGGGAATTGCCAGCGTTTACTGATCATTTGTTGTACATTTGGCAGATGAATACTGCAATTTACCAAGACGTCTTCTCTTGCATACCTAATGATCTCATACATTCCAGGTACAGCACACATCTGGTGTCGTCGTCTTTCTGCATCTCTTATCTTCCTTTTGGCTGATTATGACGATGCATATGTAAACAGATCATCCGTTTGCGTCTCTCATCTTTCTTGTGAGTTGACTGTGTTGTGTGATGATTGCCATGCAGAGTCGCTGTCAGAGATAATACGGCTCACTGGAAGGAGAAACTTGGGCACACTACCATCGATTTAGGTATTGCCCCTGAGGATTAGAGTCCTACCACAATGGCGATATAAAGAGGACGGATCCCATGCTGAGATTAGAGTCGGTGAGGGGTCATCTGGTTTCTTTTCCCTTGGATTTCATGTGCAAAGAAGATTTAAGACCGGTATTTAACGAGAGTGAATATTACGCATCTTCACAAGTTTTCTACTGAGCATCATCCTTGGGGAGCTTAAAGGGTTACAGATATACGAAAGCGTGAAGGGTAGCCGCATTTGTTGTATCATTACATGCATATATCATTACTTTATACGAAAAACGATTTGACTCTACTCTTTTTTATTTCGGTGGGGTCATTAATGGGCTGGAGGGAAATTGTAATGTTGTCATAAATATAAAGCGCGACTTTGGAATAATGTTGTTCTTGTTATTGAACCTTTGCTTCATTTCATTATGAAACCTCATTTCATTCAAGTTTGTTTGTTTGTTTGTTTAAGTCGAAAGATGGCCTTGTCGCGACTACTTGTTTTTTTTTTTTTTTTTTTTGCGACTACTTGTTTTGAAAGCATCAAGTGAACACTTCTGCACCCATTTTCAAATCCTTGGAGATTATCACCCACTGGTTGGTGTCTCAAACAAGCTCACGCCGGCCCTAAAATTTAGGGTATTTGGATCTGGGCATTAGTCCATGCCGGCCCTAAAATTGTGCATTAGTCTTCTTCAGGTAGGGAATCTTAGGCTGCGCATAGTAATATTCCCCGGCCCAAGAATTTCTATTCTTTTCTTCCCTGGAACAAAAAAAAGAATAAACCCGTTTGATAACTTGTTAGTTTTTGTTAACAAACAAAAAGTTAGCCGGAATGGTTTTAGAATAGAAATGAGAAGTTAAAAAAAAGCTTGCTTCTTGTTCCGGAAATAAGTTTAAGAAATAAATGGTTTTTTTTTTTTTATTCATCTCTTGTTGTCGCTAGGTGTCAAGACCCGAACCGAAAACCGAACCGAACCGCGAACCGAACCGAACCGAAAAATCGGTTTTTCGGTTCGGTTCGGTTTTCATCAAAAACCGAAAATTTTTTTATCGGTTCGGTTTTTATCGGTTAACCGAACCGAAAACCGAACCACAAAGGCACGAACCGAAAATCGAAACTTTTTTTATCGGTTCTCTCCCGACTCCTGTCTCTGAGTCCTCTCGTCGTGTCTCGTCTTGGTTTTTATCGGTTCCCGAGTTCTCCCAACGGCGACGGCAACTGCGACGGCGACGGCGACGGCGACCGATTGAGGGACAGGGTCCCTTTCTTCTGCAAATCTCTCCTTCGTCCCTCTTCCTTCTGTGACGGCGACGGCGACTGAGGGGTCGCCAGTGGCTTTAGATCTGCGACGCCTCTTGCTTGCTCAGTGAACTGGGCTAGTTCAAATCGGTAAGATTCTCCTTTGATTGCTCTGCCTACATCTTCCTCTGCAAAGATCTCTTTTGCTCTTTTTCTCAGTGTTGTCGCTGGGTCGCATGCAGAGGGTATCTGGGTTTTTTCCTTTTTCTTGCTTTGCTCCATTTGTTCTGTTCTTTGAGACGTTTTCTTGGTGGGTGTTGAGGTGAAGGTTTTGTTTTTCTGTTGCGACGCGAACTCTGATTTGTGCTGCTGCGTTGGTTCCGAGGAACACTCTGTCCGTCTACCATTTTTGCTATTTTCTTTTTTGCGGATTTTTGTTTTTCTGCTTCGGCTCTTCTTTTTTCCTGTACAGAAGGATTTTATGTGGATTTAGGTGAGATCCTCATTGTTGTTTCGCTTCCATTGGTGTGACGAGTGTTAATTTTGTTGTTGTGCTGAGTGGTACACAATGAAGATGGATGCTTTATCTGTTTTTTGGGGGAAATATTGAAAATAGATTTAGCCAGATGTTCAATCTTCAGGTTGAGTTCTTGTTTCCAACAAAGTTCGGGTTTTTATTTAGGCATGATTATCTGTTTAGTTTGCCAATCTGTGGAAGTGAAGTGATTTACGTGTTGCTTAAGCTGGAACATTGGAGGAGGGGGATGTTGTTGCAGCTGGAATGTCGATTTAAGCTTCTACTTCTGTCCTATGTTGTTTGGCTGATATGCAAAATTGATGAGAAAATGAAGAAATATTTCGTTAAATGCTCGGCTCCATTGTTGACTTTCTTGGCTCCTTTAGATGGCCATGGTTGATTAAAACGCCTGCTGAACATTCTTATTAGGAGGTTTTACTTTTTGTGTTTGCTTCTCATACATGGGTGCTGATGTCAAAGGGTTATCATTGACTGTATCTCTGTTTACAGCTATTGATTGTTTCCCCCCTAATTTCTGTATTGGAATGTGATGAATCTACGTGGAGTTTCTGGTTTTAATCACCTTCTGAGATGATAGAAACTGAAAATGTCGGTACTTGCCGATTCAGTTGTTGTATGTGGGATTTCTGATGGAAGTTCTGGGCCGATGCAGAGGGGTTGTTTTCTGGTTTTCTTGGTGGGAATTTTTAGGTCCTCTTTCATGTTCAGTGTAGTTCATCCTCGTTTAACATTGTAGCAGTGATGAGCTTCAGCACATTTGCTCAGCTACAGCTAACTATTTCCTTGGTGATTGTAAGCAGACTTTGAGAGAAGACAAGGCTCTTGTTTAATCTAATAATTTTTTAAGGAGCATATACAGAAGGTAAGCCGTCCCACCCAAAAAAAAAAAAAAAAATCGAAAACCAAAAGCTAAAAACCGAAAAACCGAACCGAACCGAACCGAAATTTCGGTTCGGTTCGGATTCAGTTTCAGTTTCGGTTCGGAAGATTTTTTATCGGTTCGGTTCGGTTCGGTTTTTTGAAAACCGAAACCGAACCGTTGACACCCCTAGTTGTCGCCACCGACCACCGCCCCGCCGCCGGCTACCGTTGGCCGCCACCGTCGCTAGTTCTTTGCCGGCGGACGTGCGGCGGACGGCGGCGACCGGCGGCGGCAATCCGTGAACAAGAATAAAAAACTAATAAATACACAATATAAATTATTGTGTTACCAAACGCATTTCTATTCTTTTTCTATTCCAAGAGTAGAAATTTTGTGTAATTACCAAACAGCTTCTTTTACTCAAAAATTGTTTTCAAGAATAAAAATAGAAAAAAACTATTTCTGAAAAAAAAAATTCTTCTCCGGCCAAGAAATATTACCATTCGCACCCTTAGATGTTAGTATTAATAAAGTTGGGGCCGGGCTGGGTCAGGTCGGGTCAGACTAGTGCGGTTTTTTTTTAGATCCCTATTATTGAGCAACTTTGAATAAATTTCCAATTTTACCCCTTTAGAGAACATTTTATAATATTCGGGTTGGACCCGGACCAGACCTGATCCGACCCATTCTCGTGTTATATGATATTCAAGTCTTGAGCGCGTTGGGTTCGGTCAATCACACCTTTGGAGGGTTTCGGGTCAGGTTGGGTATCATGAAAACCTGGCCTAGCTTAATCCCTTGACACCCGTACCCGCTGGTGCCTTTGAGATCGTGGCGTGCTGGTGCTGATCTCCAGGTTTAGCGCATCGTCAATCTGTTTGCTTATCTTCATGCTCTGGAAATGGTACATGAACTGCTCATGCGATGTCCAATCCAGGATCTATTGGGGGAGAGGGGGTGGTGTGGGGTTTAGACCTCTACTTTTGATTTGTCGGTCTCTAAATGCTTATTTTCTTCTTTGTCCTCTATAGCTTGCGAGCTTGCCTTACTATAGATTTGGGTGTTATGCCTACTCATGTCACGAACCGCTCCTTCGATGGAGTCTGTAGCTCGCGGGCCGATGGTCTTAACGTTATGAACTCCTTCGACCCCATCTCCGCATGTTCGCAAGAAGCGCGATCGACAAAGACGGGCGCTGGGGGACCACCAGCATTCTGGCTTTATTGATATTACCGAAAAACAAAACAGTAAAAGCACGGATAATTTATTTTTGGCATGTCCCTTTTCTATTGCGCTCCATAAAGAAAGAAGCATGGCTTTAGAAATTGGGGACGGAACCCCACGCCAGGACCTCCGAATCTCGACCTCACAAAAACAAAACGCGTATCTTTTCCACGGATAAAAATCGTGCCTCGTAAACATCAAATCCTGGCGAACTTAGGTGGGCGAGTGGGTGGGTGGGGAGGTGGGACATGCCACTGCCCAATGGCCGAATCTAGTCCTCAAGTCTCCCCACTCGGCAAATCATTCCACCAAATCTAAAGCCCTCACCATACGCTCCGTACCGTGTCTTGCGTGCTGAAGCCGCCCCGACCCCTTTAGCTGAATTCCACAATTCGGTCGGCCCCTCTTGGAACTTCGGCTTTTCATGTTTTTTCCCTTTCCTTGACGTCCATGTTCACCGACCCATGATGAACTTCGGCCATAATTTCACGCGCATGGCCCCCTCCTCCACCCACATGGACCGGAGAGCGATGCGCGGTGTGGCCCCCCAGCATCGTCACTGGCCCTAAAGTCCATTGATTGTAGGGGTGTCAAAAAGTCAAGTCCCCGACCCGAAATTATGCAGGGCGTAACGTGACCTGACTTGACTTGTATATCATATAACTCGAAACTATGTTGGATGCTAGGTGCTTTGTCCCCATTGCGCGCACGCAGAGAGGGAGAAAAAACCTGCACCGGCTTGGCCTAATCAAGAATGACCCCACCTAACCCAAACAATACCAACACCTAAAAAGGCCCGGACTTAAAAACCCCAATTTGAGGGTCGGGTTGGATCGGGTCCAGCCGGCGGGCCGGTGCAGGTTTTTTTCCACCCCTAATCGATTGTATAATGATTATCTAATACAAGCTACGCCCAATGCGCTATGTTTGTGTGTTTTATCTTTCTTCGTCACGAGATTTCTCATCCACTAGTAGATGCATAAACTTTCTACACGGAACAAGTCAAAGATAATTCGAGGGGTTGACCGGCTCATCGCGAAAACCATGGGGGTTCAAATTCAACTGCCCTGGCCAACCATATAATATACATAAAAAAAGAAGAAGAAGCCGAAGCTCGATTTTACTAAGCGGGCCGTCAATGATTTGATTATTATCCCATGGTGGAGGCGAGCGATGGCAACAATCTCGAAAGGGGCCAGCCACTATTCTCGTCCACATGAATATCAAAAACATGGCCACGCACTGACGTAATTTCCCTTTCGTGGACCAACTGTCTCTTCGTGCCGACCTCGCAATTTGTATAATCTCGCGGGTCTAATCTCATCCCCAAAAATCCCATTTCGTCCGTAAGGTCACATCGCCAACGTTAACGTCAAAGGGCGGGCTGTATGCTCATGACCCCATTGGTGGCGACCTTAGTTATCTTATGTTATCGCATGGGAGCACCATGGCTTTACATCGAGACCAATCAAAAGGAGTAGTTAATGCGTACATCATCATCACCGATGATTTTGTTTAGTTTACCAAACATTCCTAAGAACACCCCTTGGTGATCTGACATATTCCTAGAGGTACCTAGAGAAAAAGGACATTTACAACTCTTTACTTTCACGTGGCATAGTATCCATAGGCGAAGACTAGGGTAGCTTTTACGCGGATGGGTTGGGCCCAATAAGTGCCGTGACGCTTGAAGTTAGATTATATGGAAAATGATACAATTTAGAGATTATATTGAATAGTTACCAGTAGTTCAGAAAATGCACTAAACAAATTAAAAAGTATAAGGACATTTACAGCTCTTTGCTTTCGCATGGCGTAGCATCCATAAGTGAAGACTATGGTAGCTTTTATGCCGACGGGTTGGGCCCAATAAGCGTCGTGACGCTGGAAGTTAGATTATATGGAAAATGATATAGTTTAGAGATTATCTTGAATATTTACTAGTAGTTTAGAAAATGCACTGAGCAAATTAAAAGTATAAGGACATTTACAGCTCTTTGCTTTCACACGGTGTAGCATCCATAGGCGAAGACTAGGATAGCTTTTATGCCGACGGTTGGGCCCACGAAGTCTTGTGACGCTGGAAGTTAGATTATATGGAAAATGATATAGTTTAGAAATTATATTGAAGATTAACAAGTAGTTTAGAGAACGTATTGAGCAAATTAAAAGTATAAGGACGACGTTGTACATCAAGTTAAAGTTAGTGATCATATTGCATAAGTTACAAATTCAAAGATCATATGAACTATTGGACCAAAATTTTGGGATCATTTATTCTATTATTCTTAGATTATATGAAATTCTTACGAGATTTATGGATCTCGACTGCCTCAATTCTAGAGAGAGGAGGAATTTCTAGATAATTATTTTGCATGAAATACGAAATGTTGGAATGCATCAAATTTGTCAAATCGGTGGATTGGATTGAGAATTGTTCAACTCAAATTAACCTATTTAATCCATTTGACCCATTCCCATACAATTTAAATCCAGGTATCCATACTTGACTTGATCCATATTACTAAAATATTTTCATATGTAACCCAATCTAGGAAAATTCATATCCAAATTGAGGTGGAATGTGAAGCGATCGAGCATAAGATCGTGTAAAGGGGACAAAAAGTGAAAAGAGAATCATAAAGATGGGTTGAGTCAAAAATAAATCATGCCCATATGATAACTCAGTCCATCATACATAGATTAATAAATGAACCCGTGACCCATTTGACCCATTTGCATAGTTCTAGAATTTGGATAATAATACAAATGGTTCTTAAATTTTTAACCAAATGTGCAATGCGATCTCTGAATTTTTAAATTGTTTAATATGAACTATGAACTTATGATATATTTTCAATGTAAATCTCTATATTGTATTAAAAGTTCATGGACCACGTTGAGCATTAGACTTAAGTTTAGGGACTACTTTGCATTGTGTCATATTCCCGCTAGAATTTAGGGATAAGCTACAAAATTCAATTATTTTGTACGGTTCCCAAATTGACCCCCTCCTCGGCAAATCCAACGCTAGATGTTAATGCGAAAGACGAGAAGGGCACCCTGGTAATTTCGCACCGCCCCCCACAAACCATAGAGAGAGATCATGGGAATGCTCTTTCTTTTTTATGTTCGGCCTACGTACGCTTGAAAAAGGAGAGAGAGGTCGGCAATGGAGGAGTGCAAGTGAGACGTACTCCTCCTCCTCCTCCTCCTTCCTTCCTTCTCCAAGCAACGCGAGCGCGATCTTATCATCCTCTCGCGATCTTCTGCACTGCTCCGTAGCCTGATCGATCCTCCTTCGCGCCGGACGTAGGGAGGGAGGGAGCGAGCGAGCGAGCGAGCGAGGAAGCGAGAGATTCTGATCAGGTATCTGTGCTGCTCTCGATTCCTCTCTGTTCATCGTCACCTTCGGAGTTCCGTTTTAGCTCGTTCTTGCTCCTTCGAGAGAAAGAGAGAGAGAGAGAGAGAGAGATGTGCTGCTATCGATTCCTCTCCGTTCGTCATCACCTTCGGAGAGTTCCGTTTTAGCTCGTCTTTGCACTTTCTAGAGAGAGAGAGAGAGAGAGAGAGAGAGGAAGGAAATGGAGGTTTTGGTATGTAGTCGGAGGAGCGAGCGATTCCGATCAGGTACTAGCGCCGCTATCAATTCCTCTCCGTTCGTCATCACCTTCGGAGTTTCGCTCGTCTTTGCACTTTCTAGAGAGAGAGAGAGAGAGAGAAGAAGGAAATGGAGGTTTTGGTATGTAGTCGGAGGAGCGAGCGATTCCGATCAGGTACTAGCGCCGCTATCGATTCCTCTCCGTTCGTCATCACCTTCGGAGTTTCGCTCGTCTTTGCACTTTCTAGAGCGAGAGAGAGAGAGAGAAATGGACGTCTTGAATGTTGTTGCGATCATCGGGAGGGGATGTGTAGTCGGCCGCCATGATTGACGTGCTTCATTTCGTCCTTCCTCTTTTTCAAATGTTCCGGTTGCTTTTCGGAGATTGATGCGAGTTTTTCTTGTCGTTCGTATCGGATTCTTCTGGGAAGCGACTGTAGTACGCGAGGTCAATTTCCAACTGCGCTGCTCGACCAGAAAATGAAGGGACAAAAAAAAGAAAAGAAATTCCCAAACTGTGCTGGATTCTGTTTGCTGACAATCTGTTTTCACCGGAAACAAGAGAAAAATAAAATTCATCTTCGCGGGGTGACCATGACGGGGAAAAATGATTATAGTAAGAATTTGGTAGGATGAGGAGGTGGTGGTTGCAGAGAAACTCCAAGGTTGTAAATTGCACTTTATCATCATCATCATTATTATAATTATCATCATCATCATCAATTATGGAGCAAACTGCAGTAGAGGTAATGAAATTCTCTTTGCTCGCCTGGAGCCTAATACTGCCGTATGCAGTTCTAGTAGAGAAGGGCTCTTGGTTGTTTCCTCAGGAGCTCGGTCAGTCCCGGGAATTAGTTTTCTACTGGTTTCTCCGTGTTGTTTCTGCAATCAAACAAGCCGAGAGTCTTTTTTTTTTAATTATTTCCGTTATTGCATTCATTCGACTTTATACTATGCTATGAAGAAGTTTCTTAGAACTATGGCATAGATTGTTGCATTTTATATGGTTTCGGTATTGCTTTGTTGATCTATGTGAGGATGGATGCGAAGAAAGTGATGCGTTCTGTCTTCAGTTTTTGCTCTAGTATGTGAAGGGTTGGAAAATCCACCTGTATTATGTAAAATCCATTTAAATCCCTGAATGTGATAAGCATTGTTTTGAACCCACTTTCCTCTTTTCATGTTTTATCGGATTTCTGGGCAATTCACATGAACTTGGCCTCGTCCTACAAAATGTTAAAGGCTGCTGATTAATTGCCTTTTTTTTTGAGATACAGGGGCTATGGTTCTGTTACCGACTTTCCTTGATGGACTTGCGAAAACCATATCAAGTAGGAAAGGAAAAAGTTGTCCATGCGATGTTGGAAGGGAAGCCGCAAATACCCTGGCCAAGGAAGCAAGGAGGAATGAGTCGATCTTGAGTTCGACGGCTGCTGTTAAGATCAGCAAGTCTAGTAGACTTGCCTCAGCATGCTCCAAAAGAGGACGCAAAGGAGTAAATCAGGATTGCTTTATACTCTGGGAGGTAGGTCGTTCGATCATCTTCTGGATCGGAAGCCAACAGGCACTATACTGCAAAAGAAGAAGATTCGTGCGAATGGGCCTTTCCTAAATTATCGTGCTTTTCTTCGCAGGAGTTTGGTTGTCAAGAGGACATGACCTTTTGTGGAGTTTTTGATGGTCATGGTCCTTGGGGCCATGCTGTGGCAAAGCGGGTCAGGGAGCTGTTGCCTTCTTTTTTGCTGTGTAAATGGCAAGAAGCTCTCGGTGTAGGATCATCCCAAGATTGGAATTTTGAAATGGAATTTGATGCAAACCTTCAGCACTTTGACATATGGAAGCAATCCTTCCTGAAAACATATGCTGCCGTTGACCAGGAGCTGAAGCTGCATAGGAGTATCGATACTTTCTGTAGCGGGACTACAGCTTCGACCATTGTTAAACAGGTACCCTGATTAGGCTCACACTTTTTATGCTTGACCTGTCCATCAAGAGGATTCTTTTAAGAATTTACTACAATCTAATGTTGTCCATTGAAATATTAAATTTAGCATACAGCCCCAGTTGGCTTCATTTACTTTGACTGTTTCTTTTTCATTGCCTTTGAGATAATATGGGCAAAATTTTCACTGTATTTTTTAAATGAGTAAAGCATGTTTATGACCATTTTATGGATCTCTCAGGTATAACTTGTCATATTCTAGCCTGAAGATCTCCTTTTCCATTTTCTATGATTTCAGGGTGAAAATCTTCTTATAGCAAATATTGGTGATTCTCGGGCTGTTCTGGCTACTACTGATGATGATGGCAGTTTAGTTCCTCTTCAGCTAACCATCGATTTTAAGCCCAACTTACCTCGTAAGCCTCTCTCTCTCTCCCTCAGCATGTTATGTACTTCCTCGCGTGTATGGAGACCCGTGTTTTGAAAGATTTATATTGTGTTGTTGATGTTGGTCACAGAGGAAGCTGAGCGAATAAAGCAGTCAAAAGGGAGGGTGTTCTGTTCGCACGATGAGCCAGGGCTGTACAGGGTCTGGATGCCAAATGATGAGACGCTGGGATTAGCAGTTTCCAGAGCCTTCGGTGACTACTGCTTGAAGGACTTTGGACTTATCTCGGTGCCATATGTGACACAACGAAAGATAACCAGCCGCGACCAATTTGTCATCTTGGCTACCGATGGAGTACGCATTTTCAGAATTCTCTTATTTTGCTTTCTGTTCTATAAAGCATCGACACTTTTCTACATGGATAAATTGAGTAATTTTCATTATTGATTTGGGAGGTTAGCTTGAGTTTTCAAGATAAAGATGATATTATGGGTAGCTCAAATGGATTCTGTGCTGAATTCGAGTAATATGAAGCAATGTGAAAAGAATCTGCTTTTTTCTCTTGCATTCGGGTACATAAACTGTAAGTACGCATTAATCTTTGATGTAGTTGATTGAGAACACTGTGTAAACCACTATGAATCATCATTAAGCTAGCTTGGAGGCCTCATAGGATCAAAATAGGAAATGCTTTGGTGGCAGCGACTAATGAATACTGCCTAAACTTTAATTTTTCTCATGAGATGATCTAGGGTTCGCAACCCAACCATGGCATTAATGTTAATACCATGAGCTCACATGATTATGTGGATATTGCAAGCAGCATTTGATGTTAAAATGGGCACTTGTCTTAGAACACAACCATAAATTGAGACTAGAAGGTTAAATGTGTGATAAATTTAGTTGATATATACGCCTTGATTTTCCAATATGAAGCTGATATCCTACTCAGATGGCTTTCTGCTGTTACAGAAACGTGGAAGTTGCAGTTCTTAGTTGGAAGTTGCATTGTTGGCCAGTAGAGAATTGATCGAGATAGATATATGATGGTTCAGATTCTGAACGTTTATGCATCAATGCGCAGGTGTGGGACGTCATATCCAACCACGAAGCCATTCAAATCGTGTCATCGGCACCCGATAGGGAGAACTCAGCTAAGTTGCTGGTGGAGTGTGCCGCTCGAGCGTGGAAGCTCAAGAGGCGTGGCTTCGCGAGGGATGACATCTCGGCTCTCTGCCTATTCCTTCACACCACGGAGACCAACCGGTTCGACCCCCCTTTGAAGGCTCTGACAAAGAGTACTTGGCGTCAAAACTGAGAAGCACCGCGGGGTGTACGGTTGAATTCCCATCCATGCCGCCGCCCTTTTAGCTGACTCGAAGTCGTCGCTGTACATACGAAAGATAGTTCTTACGTTTCTAACCACGGATCCTATAAAAAGGAAATGACGTTATGTTGCAATCGCGTGTAGTTTGCCCCAAAGATGAACGCGAAAAAGCTCTTCATCTACCTCTTCCTCTTCAATTTCAATAATCGAATTAGATCTCGCGATTCCGGCGGATAAAATCAGCCTCAAATAACTCAAGGCGGTCGTGAAAAGCATTGTTTTAATCAAGCATCCTCAGGATAATCAGCTTTTTGGGGGAGTATATGGAAAGTTGGAGCAGAGAGAAATAGAGCAGGAGCGAAAGTCCCACATGGGAATTTCATAAAGCATTTTGGCTGGTTATAATCCGTTTCACCCATGAAGCAAAAGTCAACTCGTCCTGTCAGGGGTGAAAGGCGACTCGTCAACGATCGGTCAGAGACGGCGGGTTGTGCCGACACCTACTACAAACGAACACACCCTCCTTCGCGGCCGCGGAGGAAAATATTGCAACGCCCGGGCGAAGCGAAGGAAATCTAGTCAATCCTAGTCCCGGAAGTATCCTCGGGATGATCAGCTTTTTGGGGAGTATATGGAATGTTAGAGCAGAGAGAAACAGAGCAGGAGCGAAAGTCCCACATCGCTCGGATGGGAATTTCCTACACCATTTTGGCTCTTTATAATCCGTTTCATTTATGTAGTAAGAAGTCAACTCGTCCTGTCAGGGGTGAAAGGCGACTCGTCAATGATCGTATAGAGACGGCGGGTCGTGCCGACACCTACTACAAACGAACACACCCTCATTTAGCGGCGAGCGAGTCCTGCCCTACTTTAGGTTGGTCTTGCCCGCCAATTTTTGGAAGCCTCACCTCCGGGGTGGGGCTCACACAATCATCCCAAGTTTTATGGCTTTCGTCGGGAGACCTTACATGATTTTAGTGAGATTCTTGTTGAGATTCGATCATTTGGGAGATCTAAAGAGATTCTTCTTGTAAGATTCTTACGGTTGAATGAAATAATTTTGGGAATATCTCACAGTTGAATTTTGGAGGATTCATTTTTGATTAATTTGGTGTCCAACACGTATTCGTTGTTACTGCACTACAATTTGTAATTAACTAGATATCCACTTAATTGTATATTTAATCTTCACCTGTAATTTACTAATTTACTAATCAAACGTAATTAATAGTTTCATTTTCCATTATAGATTTCTGGTGTTTAATTTTAGGAGAGATATGACGATCCCCACAGTGGTAGATTGCACGTCTCAATCTTCCCTATAATGATTCTGAGCTGCGAACCCAACCACAATTTCCCGTGTCTCGCAAAATCATCAGGAAAAAAAAAAAATCCTCCCTGTCGTCTTATCATCTATAAGTGGAGTAAATTGAAGGCTGACGGAATTTAATTTTCTTAATAAGCCGCACAACTTAAGTTGCATAATTTAGAATACCATTGACATAATTCAGTTTTAAATTTGTTACGGTTACCGCTTGCCGCAAAATACCTCATCACTTTTCAATGGACCCAAAAGATTAAAAACAATCCAACCATCTAATTTCATATTTCACAACAGACTTCCTCGTTTTCCAGTTCCCTAATTAACAATTCCATCATCCTTTTGTACATAGGCATGTAATGGTCATTGATCATCGTTCTTGACAATCTGATTTTACTGTACAATTCCCTTGGCGTCTCATAGATACCCACATGCTCCTCACGACAGCCGTCGTGATCCATGTCGGCATCATCCGGTGTCGGCAGAGAGACCATGTGCATGATTCTCCCGGGAGGATAAAACCTGTGGCTCTCTAGGGAGTCGAGTGAAGTTCCGGACTTCTGGCTCTCTGAAGCATCGGCTATCTCGTTTTCCTCCTTGGTAATTTCTTTCGCTGCGGCTGCTTCTTCCTCCTGGGCCTGAATGTTAGGCTCCTTCTCCTGCCTTTGAAGCTCCTTCTCCAATTCATCCCACAACTCGCCTTCTGTTATGTTTTCTGCTTCTTCTGATATATCTCTCTCCCCTGGGATGAGCTCCTCTTCATCTGTACTGTCGATCCCAGATCCATCACTAGTATGAAGTTCTTTGTGACTTTGCACAGGCTCTATCGTTGTCGCTTCTGTCAGATGAGATTCACATGCTTTATCCAGTATAAGAGTAGTTTCAGGCTGATCCTCGACTTTTGAGTTCGATATAGAACCCAGATTGCGGCGACGCGCACCCATGCAGGACCATGAAGATATAGACGAGCGAGTCCTGACGACAGCTTGAGCTACATTTTGTGCTCTCTTCATCACCCCCTAAATTTGGCCCAGCACACATTAATTTGATGGAATAATACCATTTTTTTTTTTAATTCTTTCAACAACTAATGCAATTAAACCCTATGTCTCAGAGCATCAGAGTGCTCAGCACATTCAAACGTCAACAGGGCTGAGCAGAAAACAGCATCTGTAATTTTACTCGTAATGATGACACCTAACATTACCTGCGTGCCACTTGAGACTGGGCGCAGAAGTGCACCGGCACCAACAACTCTGGCTTTTGCACTAGCCATTGAAGGCAGATGAGATCCTATAGCAGTTGCGGAGCGATAAACAACATTTAGGACCCTCGTTCGTTCCACTTGATCCCTTAAATCATTCAACCAGGATGATGCTGTCACCTGTATCAGTGACAAGACTACTCCATTAGTTCGACAGCATGGGAGGAATAACAGCATTGCCCATATTCCTAAAAAGGAAAGGGCACTACAGTGGGAATAAAGGAATCAACAGTTATCTACCTCTGAACGAAGATCATCAATAGAAACGGCTGAAAATGTTGGCACCAAATCAGAGCCATTTATTGTAGTAGTCACAAAATCCTTGCCTGATTCTGCCAACTCCCATGTCATACATGCAGCTGCAATATAAATACAGTTAGCTTCCTGCTAAAATTGAATTCTTACCACTCTATCTATACAGTTTCCTCGGTGGGGTTACCAGTCAAGTGCATATTTTACCAGAAGCAGCATAAGTATTTCTTTTTTTTTTGGTTGGATAAGTATTTCTTTAAATTCAAATCAAAGAGGAAAGAAGACAACTTTGCTATGGGTTCACCAGTTCAGTCATTGCCAAGATAATTTAGGGAAAAAACATGCAAGTATCAATGTGGCAGATCTACCATCACCAATCCCAGTTGCTTCTTTCTGAATCAAGTTCCACTATAAATTCAACAAAGTGATGAACTGGCAGATGTAAAAGTTAGTATCATACATCCTTCAAACAAAAAGATGATGATTGTAGTGTCTAACCATAGATCCTGTTTCAGTTAAAGAAGCGATCTCATGATCATGCAGTGGAAACACTGCGATGCCTATGTTGAAGATTACTTTGCTCATTGGTCAGTTAATTTTCCTTCTAATGCTAATATAAACCTCCTAGTCTCCTCCAAAAGTCTTATATCGATCCAAAAAGCTGATAATCTCTAGATCCTGATACCCCACAAACTTCTAACAGTTTCTTTTTCTTTGTGGCCGAAAACAAGCTACAACAGTTTAAACTAGCTGGAAACATAGTGAAAACAGTAACATTTGTATTCCCATATCTACCAACTTGACTTTTTTTGCTAAGCTTTAGCTTGACAATGAGGAAAAGGCAACTGCCTACCCAATTACTGCCTCACAGGCTGTAATTGGGTGAAAATATAAAGGTGAAAATCATGTGTTACTGCTTAGTCCAGCTAATTACCATCTCACAGGAAATGATCATGTATTAGCATGACAAAATAAGATGTACTTACCAGGGGCGAATGTGACACATGTGGTAGAGGAGAACTCTTTCTGCTCTCTGAGAATGTAGGTTAAGAGTGCAGCAGTACCGCCACCTAGAGAATGTCCAACCACCTGGAAACAGAAATTCAAACACAAGCTTTACAAATTTAAGTAAAACATCAACTACTTCATACACAGCTGACAGTTCAGAGGAAAAATTATTGCTATCCCATTTTCATTAGTCAAGAAAATAACTTCACTTAAAAACTTCCAGTGATCCTTCCCAATAGGAGACATAAAGTACCTTAATCTTGTAGTCGGGATGTTCATCAAGAGCCTTAAGCAAGTAAGGAGTACTAAGCTTAGCAATCCAACGAGCAGCAGCAACCATTCCACAGTGCGCATATCCTAAAACTAAATTGCTAATTCCACCATCACATAAAACTGAATGGTGAAAGGGGACAACTGCACCAGTTGCTGCAGTTAGTGTATCTTTGATGCTATGCGTACCCCGAATCAATAGGAGAAGGCACTTTTCACTTTTGTCACGTATTACTGTAAAAGCAGGCTTCAAAAGCTGCATATACCATAAACAAAATATATAGAGTGAGCTCTTGCCCCTTCAAAGAGTGCCGACAATCCACTACTGTGCTGTACATGACTGTTGGAATCTGGCGTATAGAATGAGAGTGCAAATAAATGAAAATGGTGCAGAACGGATCTTCCCAAAACTCGAAAAGTCTCCAACCATACTTCAAGGGGAAAAAAATAAAAAAAAGCAAAAGATATATTCTCTTAAGTCGAAAAGTATTTTAAAATGTGGCAAGTGGGTATGCCCATCCGATGTTTGGCAGGGCAATTGTTCAAGGTTAGATCACTGTGACTGTGCTTATGAAGGTAACGTACCGCGGCCTTAGGTTTTTGAAGGAGCACATCTTCTTCAGAGTATCCGGATGACTCCAAAAACACTGGAAATGGCTTCTTGGAGAAAAGCATGCAAAACGTCAGCAACCTCAAGAGATGATGCACCTTGGCCAGAATCTCAGGGCCCCCCAACTGTATACAGTTACTTCCAGCATATATACTTGCAACTGAGATATTCCCCTGCAAGAATACATACCTGCTGATGAAAAAGTTGCAAGAAGAAGAATATATAACAATATAGAATTGCTGTCCTTTTCTTTAAATTAAATCTTTGTATCTCTACTAGACATGACAAAGCACAGATGTTTCATTCCCGTTATTAGGCATACATGTTTTGTGTTTCCTGTTGGGATCTCCTATTGGTGTTGCTTAAATGTTCTTTGCTAAAACTGTTTGCGATGGAGACAATGTAAATGACAGTTTTCTAAAAATGATTCAAAATAGTTGACTAGCAAAAAACATGTAGCATAACAACTTGTAGACAACATTACTTTCCAGGCTGCCATTCATAACTACGTTTGAGGAATGCAACTGGTTCAGGCGGTGAAACAGCCGTAACGACATACTTCATACTAGGAAATTTAACTACACCTCAAGTCCTCAAATGCTTCAAACATACAGTAATAAATCTAATAAGCCCTATCTATCTTCAGCAACTTTATACAAAATTGCCAGGGCGACATCTCCGAAGTTCGCCATTCAAGGAACGAGCGATGACTGTCAGTAGCCAAGAGTCCAAGACACTGATTAAAAGACTCGTCTTGCCACACTATACAAGACATCATTCTATAGCTGAACCGCACAAATCCAAGACCAAGCGACCGAGTTACGCCGAATTCGATAACAAGAAAATGCCTAAAACAATCGAAACCCAGCCCAGACCCCGGGAGACGAAGCCCCATTTACCTGCCTTCTCATCAGATACTTGATCCCGAACGCCAAGTCCCCGATCGGCCACTTCCCCAGGGTCTCCGAGTACGTGAACCGGAGCGTCTCCGCCAGCGTCGCGATCGCCTCGAACAGCGTCGCGGGCGCCTGGGCGGGCTGCCGCCGGGCGATCCGCCTCTTCGACGGGCGGCCCGATCGCGACGGATCCCCGGCGTCGTCCTCGCCCTTCGAGGCCAGCGTCCTTTTGAGGACGTAGCACAGGAGCACCGCCGCCCCCGCCGCGGTCGCCATCGTCCCCGTCGCCATCGGTCACCGGCACCGCACCGGCACCGCACCGGCACCGGCACCGGCGCCCACCGCCGGAGACGGACGCGAGCGACGAGCCGGAGCTTCGGAATGCGGCTCGCCGGCGAGCGAAGAGGTGGAGGTTCGATTTTCGGAGGCGAAGGAAGGAATGTAGCTCCGAACTGGTGGAGGCTCGAAGAAGGTAGGAATGAAGGAAGGAAGGAAGGAAGGAAGGAATGGAATGGAGAGATGACTAGAGAGAGGATGAATTTACTGAAAAGTCCCGCCTTATTGTACGGGAGTGCGGGCTTGATGTAGGGGTAATTTAGTCATTTCGGGTGAGCTAATTGCAATTATGAGGAGCTTTTTTGGAGATGGGAGTGGAAAGCGGCTGGATCCAACTTGGGCTTTGTGGGCCCGGGCTCGGTGGGCCCAGCCACTCCTTATCTTATGGCCTCTCTCTCTCTACCACATTGGCTTTTAAGGAAATCGGTAATAAAGCGTACAGATAACACCCGTAGGAGGACCGGAGCGACAAGTAATCGACACGACACGGCATGATACGAGAAACATGACTTGAATCTGACGTGGATTTACTGAGAGAAAAACCTGGCCCAGCTCGGCCTTGCTTAATTTAATGCATCTTTTTTTTCTCTTTTTTCTTTTTACTAATTTGTAATGAAAAGATATTGCGATTAGTCAAGATAGTTCCTGTGATGACATGAGATGATGTGAATACGATGTGCAAACACGAATCCTAAACTTAGTGTGGCGGAGGGTGGTGGGGTTTTCTCCATGATCTTGTGCATATCATGGTGTTTATTTCCAAAATTAATACCTCAACGATGACGAAAATCACTATCATTAAACCGTCATGTGTGTACAAAGAAAATTAGTACTACTATTGAAGATCTAGGAGAAGTCATCAAGAGGTTGACCCCCAACCCAAGTAATTATGAGGCAATGAAATGACAGTGCCCCTTCTCTCGTGGGCATTAAGCAAGAATAATTAAAATTTATAAACTTTTTATTCAGATTCATTAGGTCAACCATGTTAATCCTTGTAGTACTTATCGTCTTATATTAAATTTAATCGGAAGCTAGGTCTGACACCCCAATTACCTTTAATAGCGATTTATTATTATTTTTTTCCTTCTAATTTGATTGGTCAGCATGACCTTTTATTTTTGGCTCTCGAAGACACCACATTAAAATGGCCTTTGCATTTTTCATGGGAAGAATACATGGACCATCTTGAATCTTGACTCAATATATAATGTGATCTTTGAACTTTTGGTATACGTTTAATTTAGTCCTTAGATTATATGAAAATATTTAATTTTTTTTCAATCTTGAATTAATGGAACGCAATATCAAACATTTTTATATGACCTACGGACCACATTGAACGTATACCGAAAGTTCAAAGATCATATTGTATATTAGGTTAAAGTTTATGGACCACATTAAACAAATTAGAAAGTTCAGGGACCATGCTATGTTTGAATTAAAGTTCATGAATTATATTGAACAAATCAAAAGTTCGGTGAATTCATGGTCTCCAAAGAAAAAGAGAAGGTGAGCAGAATAGTTAGGATCATCTTTGGTCAGATCTTGATACAAAGTATATAGAAACCTTCTTCTGTATACATGGACAGTGAGCAGAATACCCGGCGATTCCTCTGTCGATATCATTCTCGTTCTGTGCACGCTGGCTCTATCTTTTCTATTCTACATTAAGAATGCTTATCAAGCAGTCGACAGCAGTTTATATTTTTCAAATTAATGAGTCGATCATTGCTGCAGACAGAAGCACCGGACCGCCAGGCGGTGGTCCTTCACCGGCTGTCAAATCGCCTGGCGCATTGATTTTCGAAGGGTCCGAGGAGGATGAGCACGGCACCACCATGCACGATTCCGGGTTTTCCACGTATTTTCTCGCGTGAAGTTTTTGCCTATGTTTAGCAGAAATGGAAGTCCAAGGAAGTATGCGTGCCCACTGGAATAACAGGAACTTTATCAGATTCTTTCTCCAGGAAAAAGGAGATGGTTATGGCATTGGATTTGGACTTTCAAGTTTCAGGTTTTAGCTTTCTCATTATATATGTCCGATTCTTCCTGCACTTACAAGCTTGGAATCTCATTCTTTTCCTCGAATGCTAATCCAACAAAACACGTCGGCCACTAGAATTCTTATTGTTATGCAAAATTATTCCTATTTTAGATTAACCTCTTTTCTTTTGCCACGCCATCTTTAGAGTCCAAGGCCAGGAATGGTCTTTTTGCGGTTGCTTGATCGTGCCAACCTCCCTCAAGAGAATCCTCTCACATCACTCTGCATGCATTCGGGTTCTCGTCGCTGAAAACGGAAGTGATGTTTCCGCTCCCTGCGGCGCCAGCATAGCTGCTTGGGTACGCCTCCCCATAGTGATCTATGCTCCGGTATTGACTGTAGTCATATTGTGGTGGTGGCGGCGTCAGCGGTGATCTCACATACTCGTATTCGGTGACATAAGGCGACGGCTTGTATGTGCTGTAGCTGTGAGTCACGTGGACTGGCTGAGGCGGCGGCGGCGGCGGTGGCGGCTCGTGTTGGAATGGTTGGTGGTTGCTGCTGCTCGGGTACTTGTAGTAGTGGCTGTTGTAGCCGCGGTTGTAGCTGTATGATCTGCAACCGTAGTCTGGGGGTTGGTGGTATATTACGCGAACCTCGCCCGAGTCCTTAGGCATGGAGGGTTGTGGTGGCTGGTTTTCTTGCGGAGGTGGTTGGCCTTCCTGTGGGTTGGCGGCAGCGGGAGTGGCTGGAGGTGGGTTTGCTTCTGGCTGTGGATTTTCTGTTTGCTGAGGTGGCGGCGGTGGCGGCAGTGTAGGATTTTCCTGAGGCGGAGGTTCCTTTGGTGGTTCTGAAGGCGGGGCCTCAGGTTGGGGAGGGTTTGCTGCCTCCGCAGGCGGTGGGGCACTGCCGCTGGGGGCTTGTTCTGTGGGCTGAGAAGGTTGGTCTGACGACGGCTCCGTATGTGAACAGATGGTGGCAGTTTTTCTGGTCTTCCTAATGGCTTTGACAATCCTTTCAGGATCAGCCCAACCAACAACTGTCAATTTCTGTTGTGGCAGATCAATGTAGAGATCATATATACCTGAAATTTTCACAGCAAAGCAAAGTAAAGCAAACTCCTTCACTAGGAACAAAATTCAGATGAAAAAATGAATGGAGAAATGAAGAAAAAGGATACTGATACTGATGATTTAGTAATTCTTGATTCTGCTTACCATTAATGCCATGCAGCGCCTTCTTGATCTTCTGTACGCAGCCGTTGCAGTCCATCCGGACATGTATCTCCGTGACCTGAGGCTTCTGTGCAGACATGAATGAAAAGGACTGGCATCATTAGAGAGCACAAACACAATGCTTAACAAAATCAAGGCTTTTTCCCCAAAGGGGAAAGAAAGAGCAGGTGAGTTGAGGGAATGGAGCCCTGAAGCATCAATACCTCCAGTTCTGGAATCATGAGGCAAAGCCTGGAATGATGAACAATATGAGGAGATTGGAGAAGAGGAGGTGAATGAGCATGTGTAAAGAGAGAATCAGAATAGATGGCATTTATTTTGTGCACTTAGAAGGGAATATATGAAAGGAAAAAGTGTGTGGGACATGTAAGGAATCTCTTTTCTGGGAGCGTGAGGGAAATCAATATTGCTTGTGTCCTCTCTTTCTTCCATGTCCTTATCAAATGTTGAAAGAAAGGGCCAGTTTTTGTTTGCAACCTGCAATGTTGAGCTAAAGAGAATTTGCTTTTTAAAGATGGATGGCTATCTAAAATTGATTGGGGAGAGAGGGGGTGTGGTGGTGAGTGCACTAAGGATATCCAGAACCGACCAGCGATAAATAATAAGATAAGCGAAAAAGAAGGAAAGGATTAAAGCGTGGGTGCGGATTGCAGAAGATAGATCAGCGACATGCGTATGGTTTCATCAGTCAAAGGAGATGAAAGCGGCTTTTCTCAAGCATCATGGACATGCACCCTCAGGGAATCCTTGCGTCTCAAGAAAAGCTCATATCATGCCCCATATTGATAGCGACAAGAAATGGAACACGTCTTTAATGCGTTCTTAAGAAGGTTTGTGATGCGCAAAGCCATCTTTCATTTTTGCCATAAAGTTCAGCGCGGGTCAGAAGTTTAGATTCTCCAGCTGGTACTGAAAGCCCTAGTGTTTGGAAAAAAGAAGCGTCGCTGGTCCATGAACTTCCTGCACCACACGAACCAGAAAATTCAGGACACTAGATCATCGGGTCTAGGCTAAACCCATTGTGTTGTGGAACTGCTGATTTCACCTGATGTATGAGAGGCATTGAGCTATTTTGGCCTAGTTGGTGATACTATCAATCTGAAAGGAACAATAGCCCTTACAGACCAGAATTTACTTGATAATAGGTAAATGTGGGACTTATAGCCAACTAGAGATTGTTGAGGAGCCAGGAGGATGAGCATTTTCAGTTAGTGTTTTCGTATTGTTTCATCGAGAAAGACAATGGAACGTAGATGGAGAGCCTAGTGCGGGGGGAGTCTCTGTATCAATTTGGGTATACTCTAATTTAAAAGACAGTAATCATACTCCAACCCTTTTACTGGGAACACCTTTGACTGAGAATGGGAAGAATATTTTCCCTGGTCTACATTGAATGAATGGTGATTCCCTTATGATTGCTTGGACCTGTGTGCTTCACTAAAAAGAAAGGCCACACTGGAGGGTGGTCATTACTATTACCTGTGGTTTCTGTTCGGGAAATTTTGTGAAATATACAGGTGGGGGACAACTTCGATCATGGATTTGTGGTCTCACGGAATCTTGGACAAGGAAAATGTCAAAAAAGGCAAAGGAATCCGGTGGTTCTATTCACCCTGAAGGTTTGATGGGATTGAACAGGCCAAGATGTTTTCCTCAGCTCGTTGAGGAGCTTAATCTTAATTCAAGTTGCAAACATGGCTTGTAGACTAACTTTTTTGCCACAGGATACTCCATTAAACTGCTTACATTCACTTCAACAGTTCACAGTTCTGAGATTAAATATCAGCTTTTTGGCACAGATGCTGCGTTATGTGCAGAAATGTCAAGACTGAGTGATATTTGGAGCAGAGTGTTCTCGTCTGTAGATGCATATGCAAGCAGTTTCCTCGATGTATACAGACTTCTACATGTCATCAGCAGGTCTAAGTTTTCATAATCCCAAATGTGGACGTGGAGCTGTCATTGACAGCAGCTTCATACTGATCTCAGAGTCAAAGATTCAATCTTTGCCCAGGAAGCATCTCGCCGAATCATACTACCGGCGGATGCTGCATGACACCTACATGAAGTAATCAACATGACTTGAAGGCCAACGATCTGTCTTTTTATCTCCATAATCACTCCCCACTTTGTGTGTAGTGCTATTGACTGAAGTGGCATTTCTTGAGAAATGTGAGGGTATGAAAAATTTCAAAGGCGCGTTCACAGAGTTTAAACTTTTCTACTGAAGAGAACCGTCCTACAAGAGCATTCCGAATTACCAATATAGTCCTCGTCTGCAATGGATTAGAATTGGAACTTGAAGCTGTAAGAATATATAGCTGATGCTGATGCTAGGTAAAACCATCTGTGTAAGGTACTTGGTTTTTGCCAGCAGAAGAAGAACGGACCCAGACTCAAATTCAACCCAAAACCTGTACTAAACTTGACAAATGGTTGGCATACGTTTCTTCTTCATTAATTTAAAGAATTGGGGTGTTGAGTCAATAATGGCAAGCCATCTCAGTCAAAACTGCCAAATCAGACTAGAAGACCAGCCTCAAAGGAGGGGAAAACAGAGACTTCTTTTCAATATAAGCATTTGGGTTTTTCTTTATTGGAGGCGGGGTTCGAATAAACTAATTGGGTGTATTTTTGCCTAACTCGAATTTTGGTGGAGCTGCTTGTGACTGGGAATCTTTATAATTTAAGAAAACACAGACTCGTTAGGTCCATCGCCATCTAATTCTTGAAAATGGTCACATGATATTTGTGCTAAAGGAACTCGCCCCAAAAAAGTATCGTGTAATTAATAACGAAATGAAACTCCAACCACCAATAACACAGCCGCCAGCATCTTCCGTTCCACGGCACTCTCTCTCTCTCTCTGTCTCTGTCTAGAATGCGTAGAAAAAAATGCTTCTTTTGATGAAAACTTGAGTAATTGCAGAGAAAATTCGTGGTCAGATGACTTATTATACTGAACCCAGATTCATCAAACCTCAGTTCACACGGCAACTCCGAGTTCTCCTCATGAACAAGAACACCATCGATGAACAAACAAACCCAGATCTGCTTAAAGAACTGCTCAGAAAGAGACCATTTTATGTCATGCTTCCTGAACAAACAAAGGGGAGAAAACAAAAAATCCGATCTTTTTTCAAGCGTAGGCATGTGGGTGTGCCATGAGATAGGCCTCCACAACTTCATACATCCCAATCGCCCTGTCCTTCCCATGCTCTATGTCCGCCTCCTTGATCTCTATCCCCTCCTTGGCTTTGTACTCGCTGCTCAGCTTGCAGATGCACCCGGTGAAGCCGAACGGCTCGAACTTGACCTCGTAGGTCACGTACTCGAGCTTCTCCATCAGCGGTTCGGCCTCGATCAGGGTGTACTTGCAGGTGAGCTTGTCCTTGTCGAGCGCGTCGATCCGGTGCTTCATGTACCTCAACGGACTGGCTGTGGATTCGGAAGGAAAAACCCGGTTCCTCGTTACACCTCAAGAATTCAAATTTCTGATATCTAGCTTGAGAAAAGAAGTACAACATGAATCAAGATACTGTCTTCCGTTCTCACCTTCGGTGAAGTTGACCTGCTTGACGCTCCCGACCTCACCATCTCCTTCGATGAACTCGATGTTCTTGATGGACGAGAACATGAGCTTGGGACAGAGGTTGTGCGAGTCGAGGATCAAGGCCTTGAACATCCTGGCCGGGGTCACCTGCGCCCGGAACGTGTGGTGGTATCGAGTTATGCCCATGTTAGCTGAAAATTCGACACGGAGAGAACTTCAACGGATCTAGCGAACTTAGGTGGAGGAATTCGGATTGGAGATGAAAATGGGAAGAATGGAGGATGCTGGTTTTTTGCAGTGATATGGGATTGGATCGACCCTGTTGGTGTTCTCCAATGGACGAAGGGGGAATATAAAAAGATCTGAACCTTATGTCTGTGCAAATCGTTGACCAATTCAACGCGGCATTAGATTGTTCTATTCTCGAACTCTGACTTTTTTCTTTGGAAGACTGCTCGACAGAGAGAAGAAAAAGAAGCTTCCACGTTCAAGTGTGGGGCATATTGGAAGGTACCTGGTTGCTGAGCAATCACATTTCTTGGACGACGGGGCGTGAATTGCATCAAAAGTTAGGTTTTTTTTCTCTTTTGTATTGATTGCTTAACGGTGACTACGGTGGTCTGGGTCACCGAAGAAAGAAATGATCCAAAATCAGTGTCACATCTCTCGTCCCTTGGCGTGAGACTCGCGCATGATCTTGATTAGTCACCAGTTTACTAGATTGAATCGACCACCGACTTACAAATTACGTACTTCCTCCATTGCGATCGGTGTGTTGACCGGTTGTATGGATAAAAAGATTCAGACCATATTTCTCTATCTCTATGGCAATGAACAGAAGTTTGGGGCGGGGGGAAGAAAGAGGCCTTCAGAATTTGGGGAGATCATGGTATTTTGAGAAATTAAGTTGGCGGACATTCCTGAACCTTTCTATTAAAGAGCAGTAAATTTTTCATGGTTCGAGCTCGAATCAAATCAGAGGCCATCGATATATACTTGCAACATCTATTTAATAATATGAGTACCCTATCCCAATTTTGTTGCTTTCTAGCATGTGCTAACAGTTCAGAGCCTAACATGCTAGTTTCAAAAGGGTCAACTTTAGGAACTGCGGACCATGTAACAAGCCCATAGTCGAAGGACGAAACCCTTGAGAGATGGGCACAAGCGTTTGAAGGATTAAAGTGAATCGAAATCGCACAACGACCACACATGGACGAGTCGAACGGCTTGTAACATGATCCCACGGTTCCCTAAGATTTTTCATTTTGGAATTGGAGCGTCGAGTTCTTTAAGCTCTTGGCTTATCTCACGTGCTCTTGAGTGGGCTTCTGGCAATAAGTGCAATGTACACATCCATCCTCTCTCATCTTCGCTGCACTCAGCACTCAGTAATGAAAACAGCCCATGAAATTCGATCCAGGATGTAGCTCAAAGGATGGTGCATATCAAAGATATTTTCAGCGGTATTTATGCGTGAGACTCCATGGGCCATTTCATGAAAGCACTCGTTATAGGACAAGTTCACGCCCAATCCTCAATGGGCCAAGAGCTCAAGCCTTAATGTTGGCTCCACTCATTTCATGAAATCACTTGTTATAGGTCGCTCATTGCAGCTATCAACATTGCAAATAGTTCCTCTCACAGGCCAATCACATGACTCGCTTGAATTCAAGTTAAAAAGTAGGTATCTTTATTGCCATCCAAATTTAAGGGACGTTCACAGCCACAAAAGAAGAAGTAAAGCAACCCGAATACTTCTAATGGAAAGTAGAAAATATCCCGAGTAATTATTGATGAGATTTCTTAGATTTATTTTTGAGAGAGCATTCGAAATTTTCAAGCATAAGTGTCGGGGTTTTGGAGGAGGTATGCTTCGGCAACCTTGTACATTCCTAGAGCTCTCTCTTTGCCCTCCTTAACGTCCTCTTCTTTAAGCTCGATGTTGCCCTTTGTATAATACGTGCTCGTCATCTTGTTCTTGCTCCCACCTTCTGATGTCGGCTCGAATTTGATTTTGTAAGCAATAGATTCAAACTTCTCATTTAGATCGATCATGGTATACTTGTACGTGAATGTCTCTTCGTTTATCTCATCCACACGATTCTTCATGCTGCCAAGCTGGCTACCTATATACAATAGGAGATCATATCATAGTATACTTTTATATGCCATAATATATGTTAGGCTAGAAAAAAAAAATAGCACATGTGTATAATTGCCTTCAATGAAGTTGATCTGCTTGATGGTTCCAACCCCTCCATCGTGTGAAGATGATGCATTCATATAGAAGAATCAACAATGTAGAAGCTTTTGGTACAGAAGAATTGAAGAACGCAGGAATAGGAAGATATAGATGTAGAGATTGAGATTGATCAATGAAGAACTCTGTATATCCTCTTCTGTACTTGATCACAATGTACTTCAAGATCTTTTACATCAATTGAAAAGAAAACATCTCTATATTGAATCCATACTCTCATCTATCTTTCTCTGTATCTCTCTGTAGTGACCGAGAGGAAGAATGAACATATCAAAAAATGACTTTTTCCCAACTACTCTCTCTCTATCTCTGTGAAAGCTATATACCTTCCTCATTTAGGAAGGTAAAGACTAACAGAAACAACTAACTTCTGTTTTGACTTTATAACTGACCGACGACTTCATATATCTTCATAAAGGTAATCCGCAATCCCTGTTTATCCTCTTTGACAGATTTTCCATCGTTGATCACAAACTTCATTACTCTTTATCTTAGCCGTTCATTTCCACTGATATCAGTCACAGTTACTTCTTTTCTTCTTGCTTTATCAGCCTTCGCAGCATCCTCTGTTCTAACTTCAGCAGTCTCAGCAGCATCATCTGCTCTCTGTTGATATATGATCTTAACATTCCCCCTCAAATTGGGAGTAGGTGGAGAACCAAGTCCCAATTTAGTGCGGAGTTGGCAATGTGTAAAGTGTGAGAGAGATTTTGTGAAAATGTCAGCAATTTGGAAATTGCTTGGGACATACCGAACAGTGAGTGATCCTGAAGAGACTTTTTCTCTAACAAAGTGAAAGTCGACTTCAATATGCTTTGTTCGAGCATGTAATATAGGATTAGCAGTGAGAGCTATAGTTGATTTATTGTCACAAAATAGATGTGTAGGAGAATGGAGAGCACAGCCTATGTCTCGTAAGACAAAGCTGATCCAAGTGAGTTTTGCAGAAGTTAAAGCAAGTGCTCGGTACTCGGCTTCTGTAGAGGACCTGCTGACTGTGGATTGCTTCTTGGCTGCCCAAGAGATAAGATTGGAACCAATGTAAGTACAAAATCCTGTAGTTGATCTTCGTGTTTCTGTACACCCTGCCCAATCTGCATCTGAAAAACCATACAGATGTGAAGAACTCTGTGAGTGAATGAATAAACCAAGATTGATGGTGCCTTTGATGTATCTCAGCACCCTTTTAAGTCGAGCAAGATCTGCCACAGTTGGTGTCTGTAATTTCTGACACAGTAGGTTGGTAGCATAGGCTATGTCAGGTCGAGTCAAAGTTAGATATTGAAGAGCACCTACCAAGCTACGATATTCAGTAGGATTGGTCGAGAAACGAGTCTTGTTGCATAATAATTGGCTTTAGGGACGAGGAGTAGCAATTGGTTTACATTCGGACATGTAAGCTCGAGTGAGAAGATCACTAGCATATTTTGTTTGACATAGAAACAAATGATCTAAATTTTGTTTGACTTCAATGCCAAGAAAATAATGCAGAGGACCAAGATCTTTCATGTGAAATTTGAGGCTAAGAGACTGAATAAGAACAGAAAATATTTGAAAAGAACTGCCAGTTAAGACAATGTCATCAACATACAAAAGCAGAAGAATAGTATGCTGTTGATGATGATATATGAATAAAGATGGATCTGTCGAGCTGCAAAAGAATCCATATTCGAGTAGAAAATCACTGAACTTATCAAACCATGCTCGAGGAGCTTGTCGAAGACCATAGAGTGATTTCTTGAGTAAACACACATCATCTGCTCTCTGTGGATCTTGAAAACCAGGAGGCTGCTCCATGTAGACTGTTTCATTAAGAGTGCCATGTAAAAATGTGTTTTTAACATCAAGTTGATGTATAGGCCACTGTCTCATCTTTGCTATAGACAGAACAATTCTGATTGTGGCATGCTTGATTACTGGACTAAAGGTCTCTGTGAAATCTATGCCTTCTTCTTGATGGAATCCCTTAGCAACTAAACGTGCTTTCAATCTATCAAGACTACCATCAGATGCAAGTTTTGTTTTGAAGACCCACTTGCAGGCAATTATATTCATATGTTCAGCTTGAGGAACTAAGTCCCAGGTTTTGTTTTGATATAATGCCTCCATTTCTTCTGTCATTGCTTTATGCCAACCTTTATGTGCTAATGCAGATTTAATTGTCTTTGGTTCAGAAGGTACCTTATAGACAGCAAGACATGCATACCTGGGATTCGGTTTGACAATTCCAGACTTTGATCATGTCTGTATTGAATGATTAGAAGGAATCCCTTGAGTTGTGTGAGAAGTGGCTTGATCAGATCCACTGCTTGTACTATTGGATAGTGGTGTATCAGCATCAGATATGTCTTGGTTCTGTACAGGTGAAGTTTCTGCATTATATGTAACCATTGTGGAAATGACCTGTCTCGATTGATCAGTATAGGGAATAAAGTTCTGTTGAGTACTTTGAGAGTTGATGACAATATTGTCTTTATCGAGTTGCAGATGAGCTGCACATGTATGAGAACCAGTATAAGGTATATTAGAGACTGTTTCTCTATTTGCTGACTCTGTTAACTGAACTTCTTCTGCCCATATCTGGTATAATGTTGTAAGAGGTGCATACTTTGTCAAGCACAACTTAGTGAATGGGAAAAACTTCTCATCAAACTTTACACTTCTACTGATATATATTCAACCTGTTGAAGGCACAAGACATCTGTAGCCTTTATGATGGTCACTATAACCAATGAATACACAGGTGAGAGATCTTGGATCAAACTTATGCTGAGCATAGGGTCGTAAACATGGATAACAGGCACAACCAAATACTCTGAGGTGATCATAGGTTGGCTCTTGGTGATATAGTGTTCTATGTGGTGATTGCATGTCCAATCTCGGTGTTGAAAGAAGATTGATGACATAGTTAGCTGTAATAAAAGCATCAACCCAATACTTCAGTGGAACTCTGCTATGATATAACATGGCAAGACCTAATTCAACAATATGCCGATGCTTCCTCTCAGATATCCCGTTAAATGCAGTGTATAGGGACAAGAGAGATTTTTGTTTTATACCACAGTCTTGCAAATGAGCTTGAAACCCGTGGCTAAGAAATTCTCCTCCTCCATCACACCGAAAGACCTTGATTTTGACTCAAATTGGTTTTCTACTTGCTTTTGAAACATAACAAAGATCTTATAGAAGTCGACTTCAATTTTAATGGATATATCCAACTATATCGAGAGAAATTATCCACAAACAGAACATAGTATTTGAAACTTTGAAATGAAGTCACAGGTGATGGCCCCCATATATCACAGTGGATTTTCTGCAGGGGCATGGTTGTTATAGATTCAGAGGATGGAAATGGTAAAGCTGCATTCTTAGAAGTTTGACAACTACTACAAACACTCAACATCTTACTGCTACATTGAATGGGTTTTTGATTCTGCAAATACTTCAAGATATGCAGATTGGTGTGTGCTAGTCTTTGATGCCATGTGTCCTCTTCTACTGCTCTATGTCTCTGAGCTAGAAAGGCTTGTGTTGTTTGTAAATTCACTTGATATAGACCTTTAGTTTTCCTTTCGAGCAGCAAGGTTGTGTTGGTCCAATTGTCCTTTACATATACACCAAATTTGTCAAAGACAAATGAGCATGGGTAATCATCTGTTAATTTGGACACTGATAACAGATTTTTCTTTATATCAGGGACAATTAGAACATCATTCAGAGGCAATAAACTTTCTTCAGTATGCAACAATGTGTTACCAGTATGTGTAATTGACAAGTGTGATCCATCACCAATCATGACAGTGTCATATCTAGTGTATTCAGAAGAGTTTTGAAGCATACCAGGATTAGCTGTAATGTGTGCAGTTGCACCAGTATCTGGATACCACTCGCTGCCTTTGGCTTCCTCAAGATGTATAGTTGCTAAAGCTGTTGGTATCTCCTCAGCTTGATACGAGTTATCAAATCTGTACCAGCAGTGCAAAGCATCATGGCCTGGTTTCTTGCAGATTTGACATTCTAATTTTATGTTGTTAATTGGCTTCTCATCTTGCACATTCTTGGGAAAAGTTAGATTGGAAGGATAAGATTTTATTTCTTGGTATCTTTGTGATGGACCAGCATAGGGACGAAATCCAGAGGTGAAAGCAGGTTCAGAGGAACTGTAATAAGGTTTGGTTCTCTGATTCTCTTGCATATAGCTGACATTGTTAAACCTGTAACCTGAGTTGTCTCCAGGGTATCTGAATCAACGGCCTCTGTTATTAAGAGAGCGTCCTCTTCCATAACTGCGGCCTCTTCTGTAATTACCTCTTTGAGCAGCAAAGCTTAAATCTTGAGGAATATACCCTCCATCAGTAGTTTCTTTGAACTGTGCTTGAGAATATCTTTGCCCAAAGTAAGCCATATTGGGGTTAAATTGCGTTCTAGAGTAGTTCTGCATTCTTGACTCGAACCTTTCTAATTGTGCAATTACCTCATCATACTCACGTTGAGGTTTTAGACAGTATATTGTTGTTCGAAAATTTTCATACTCAACTCCTAACCCTTCCAATACACCAAACAACTTGGTTATATCATCCACCGGTTTCCCGATAGCATTTAACTGATCACATATTGACTTGTATTCTCGAAGATAGACTGGAAGATCTCGATCATGTTTTTGACAGCCTTGGAGTTTCCCCCTCAACTCAAACTCTCTTGCTGCTGATTTTTGTGTGAATCGATTCAAGAGTGTCTGCCACACTTCATAAGATGTTTCTAAGCCAATTATTAAGCTTAGTATATTCTCAAATACAGCTCCGCTTATCCATGAGGATACTAGCTGATTTGTTTTTATCCAGTCAGTATATTATGGATTTATAGCCTCAGCTTCATCTCTTTCAACTACATTCTGCAGCATTCGAGTAGGTGGTGTAATATCACCATTAACAAAGCCAAAGAGTTCTTGGCTTTTCAGAAACCTATAGATCTGAGCTTGCCATAAAAGAAAATTGTCTTCGGCAAGTTTTATGGTGACAAAGTTAGAAATATTCACATGTATAGGGAAGGGATACTTCGATGCTCTTACTGCCATTGCTGTATTCTTTCAACTATGGAAAAACTAGGATAGCAATTTCGTTTATGAACAACTAACTGAGTTACCGTGATACAATAATCTGTATAGCTTAAGATCCTTCTTCCTCGATCAAACAAGTAGCTACTGAATGAATCCTTTTTGGCTGAAATGATCGTCCAGCTCTGATACCATGTGAAGATGATGCATTCATACAGAAGAATCAACAATGCAGAAGCTTCTGGTACAGAAGAATTGAAGAATGCAGGAATATGAAGATATAGATGTAGAGATTGAGATTGATCAATGAAGAACTTTGTATATCCTCTTTTGTACTTGATCACAATGTACTTCAAGATCTTTTACATCAATTGAAAAGAAAACATCTCTATATTGAATCCATACTCTCATCTATCTTTCTCTGTATCTCTCTGTAGTGATCGAGAGGAAGAATGAACATATCAAAAAATGACTTTTTCCCAACTACTCTCTCTCTATCTCTGCGAAGCTATATACCTTCCTCATTTAGGAAGGTGAAGACTAACAGAAACAACTAACTTCTGTTTTGACTTTATAACTGACCGACGACTTCATATATCTTCATAGAGGTAATCCGCAATCCCTGTTTATCCTCTTTGACAGATTTTCCATCGTTGATCACAAACTTCATTACTCTTTATCTTAGCCGTTCATTTCCACCGATATCGATCCACGTTACTTCTTTTCTTCTTGCTTTATCAGCCTTCGCAACATCCTCTGTTCTAACTTCAGCAGTCTCAGCAGCATCATTTGCTCTCTGTTGATATATGATCTTAACACATCGCCTTGGATAATGTCAATACTCTTAATAGCTTGAGGCATGAGTTTGGGAATTAGGTTATGCGAGTCCAAAACTAGGGCCTTGAACAACCGTGCTGCAGGAATTGGGGAAGTGTATTCATTTATGAAAGTGAACACACCCATGATATCTTTTAGATTGCTATCTAGAGAGAGATGAACAATACAATCAAAGAGAGTGGAGTTCAGGAGGTTTGTGAGCTTGGGATGGAAGAGACGAGAGCAAGACACATTTATAGGGTGGAGAGTCCTCATTTTTCCGAAATGTATCGCATTGGTTGATGAATTCTAGAATTGCGAAGCTGGCAAAGCACCAAACCATTCTACTTTTTGTCATGTTTTGCACGAAAAATTGCCATGAGCTCACTAGCTGGATTAGGCTTTCACTGTCTAGGACAGAGAGATTAAAGAGAGAGCACTAGAATCCAAAGGGAGTAGTTCTCATGTTCATTGCCCTCGTTGTTCTAAGTAATACATTGGCAACCGAACAAAACTACGAATCTAAATAATGTAGTCCACGCTTGATCCAGTCCAAGCACATGAACTAGACCCCTTTCGTGCTAACTGCAACTTCTCCTATTTACTGTATCTCGCATATGCCTTTATTCAAATCCGGAAGATAGCTTTCAAACTTTTTTTTTTTTTTTTTTTCAGCTGAATTGTTCGATTACCTTAACAAAATCATAGCGACGTCCTATACAGCACAGACTTACATGCCTAGAAATCCATCTCCTGCCAAATTGCCAACGTGGAAAAGGATTTAATACTAAATTGTAGACTGTTGTACCACACAAACTAGAAGACTAAGGATAAGCTCGGCCGATTATCTTTTCCTTGTTCACGCTAGAATAGAATATATGGCGATTTAATGTTTGAATCCGCTGTCCAGGGTTGGATAGGAAAAACTAAAAGGTAGTCTAGGCTTCAGAAATGCATCCGCAGAAACTATAATTGGCGACTTTGTCCTGTTCCGAATGATATTCTTCTTAAGCCTTTGCCTTTGTAGTGTTATCTTAACTTAATTCTCAGAAACTAATAGCTAATATTCTTGTTAAGCCCTTCTAGGTTCGTGGCTCCTCAAATTATTAACATCGCGTACAGTCTTTTCTTAGAGGAACTGTCAATAGTTTCTTAAAATAATCATCAATAACCGTGTACCTCAATCGGTTGGATTACTGGCACGAGGTCTAATCATCGATGATTCGAAACCAATAAATAGAACGCTTATCAAGCCAAGTTTTTGAATGATTCGGAACTATCGAAAGGAATGCTAATCAAGCCAAGTTTTGGCACGTCGCATGACAAAAATCTTTTTTTTTTTTTTTTGCCAAGCATGACAAAAATCTTTACCCAAAGTCATATCTCAGATAAGCAGAGTTCAAGCCAGGCCGGGGGACTTCCTCATTGCCCATCGACCCTGTCCGGGTAAGTATGTCGCAAGTGCTTACGAGGCCGAGTCGTATTCTCTCTCCCTTCTCTCTCTCCAGCTCAATGCTTAATTGGATTTAATAATTATATCACGAGCCCCTCATTGCTTTCTTCAGCATAAACATACACAAGGACGGATAGTGACCATTTAAAGAAAAAGACTGTCTCCACTATTGACCTCCAAATTAAAGTAGCTTTTTATCGTAGGGTGATGTCAAACGAAAACTCCTTTCATGTTACGTCCAGTGAAACGCTTGTGAGCGACTCTCACGGAAGGAAGCATTACAGGATTTAACCCACGAACAATTACCAAGTGCAAAGTACTTACCCTTATTAACCATTCAAACTCTGAAAGGACGACATGAAGTACCATGAGTATTGGAGAAGGTTGCTC